>NC_134461.1:0-300000 GCF_047948215.1 Lycorma delicatula | reverse complement strand
TAGAGCGACAGTTTGATCGGTATATGATCCGAAACGCTGAGCGATTTTAAGATTCGGATTTCAAAAGAATTGTAGTTCTAGCCGGTTACCTGTCCTTTTTAGGGTAAAAATGCATTTTTCCGGTTCTTAGAGTTACCCGACAAACGCCGCTAGCCGATGACCGTACTTCGTATCCATCTTTTAAAAAAGATTTCATTTTATGTTTTTTAATCGAGTAACCGGAGGCAGGTGCAACCGCGCCGTACCGTCGTGAAAATAAAAATATTGAAATTTAAAAAAAAACCGAAAACTGTTTTTAGATATTTATTTAACCGGCCTCTGTGGCGCGAGTAGTAGCGTCTCGGCCTTTCATCCGGAGGTCCTGGATTCGAATTCCGGTCAGGAATGGCATTTTTACACACGCTATAAATCATTTATCTCATTCTCTGAAGCGATATCTAACGGTGGATTCGGCGGTTAAAAAAAAAGGAAAAAAATTATCTGAAGAATATTTCTAAGTGGAAATCCAGAAAATATCTTGTTTAGTGTAGTCGGAAACGGGGAAAATTTACAATCGTTGTTCAAAATATTTTTCCTTTCTTTACTCCATTCAAGATCAAATTTTGACAAATCAAGAAACCGGTTTTAAATATTCCCACGAGGATTACACACAGTAAAAATCAATTCGATTAAGTAATGAATAAACGAATAAACCTTTATTTCCCTTTTACAGAAAAAGAATTTTTTGTGCGTATATGAGCCGCTTTATATATTATCTCTAAAACGGGAATTAAAAAATTAAAATTATTTAAAAAAAGTACTTAAATAAATGAAAGTACCGACAAACAAAAACTTAATCGTTAAAGATTGAGATCGATTTAAAGTTAAACTTAAAAAAACGACGAAAGAATAAAAAAAAAAATTAAATACAAAAATTTATTAGTTTACCAGAAACATACGTGAAATTTCTGCAGACCGACAGGTCATTTCGGGATATTAAAATAGGTGGTACTACATGGCGTCAAACTATATAATGAATCGTTGATTACATTAAATTCCCAGAAATCTGGGCTTTTTTTAAAACCTAAGGCTGCTTTTATTAAGTGTTTTAAAGCTAATACGTTTATTATCGTTAAGTGATTTGTGAATTTTTTGCCGAAAATTGTGACTTCATTATACTCGTTACACCGTCTGCATTTACACCGTAAGTATAACGCGTGTACAAATTTTCATCAATTTATCTTCAGTAGTTTTTGCAAAGCACTGATTATGAATGTATAAGGATATGTTGTTTTATAATGTAAACTAGGAGACCCGGCAAAAGAGAGAATTTAAATGAACACAATTGAAAATTTGATAAAAAAATTAAAAAACGGAACTTCACAAATTTTACTTTTCACTTATTCTCCTTCCCCTTTTCCCTTTCCAACTTCTCCCTCGCCCGTCTCCCAGCTTCCTTTTTACCCTTTCCTGTTTTCCCCTTTTCTTATTCCACCTTTTCCTCTTTTCCCCGTTTTTCCATTTTCCCTTTTGCACGCGCGTAAATCGGTCCATTAGTTTTTTGGTCTTTAGCGGACACACATACAAACATGCCTTTTATATATATATATATATAAACAATAAAAAAGTCTGTTTGTTTCGTAAATATCTCGACACCGGGCCCACCTAGCGGGTATAGTTTTTGCAAAAATATTTCTTTTCGCGTAACTAATATTCATATTCTGAATACGAACTAAATCGGTCCATAAATATAATTTTTCGAAATATCTCGACGCCAGCGCCACCTAGCGGGTCCAAACTAATTCAGAAACCTATCCTGGCATGCGTCCAACCGTTCCACAAAGTTTCATCGCTATCGGACGAACGGTTTAGGAAGGCATAAGAGACATACAGACAAACATTCATTTTTATATATATATAGATATGTTACGTCAACCGCATAAAAACTACAACTGACAACTTGTAACTTAATATGAAATTAATTTATTTATATAATCTGATAAATATATTTTTTGATGCGTTATTTATTACCTTTAAATTAACAAATATATTATAAAATAAAATAAGCGATAACGTCTATTAATTGACTGTGTGGGATGAACGCGTTATACTTATGAACGCATAATAATCGCTATAAAAGTAACTGTACTTAAAAAATTTCAATATCCACCTTTAACAAACCACCGGACAACAAAACGACACAAATACTTAAATTTTTGAAAAAGTCCTTGTAATTCTTTAACAAATTACCGTTTAAAATTACAACGGTAAACTTTTTAATAATACTAATCGTTTAAATTTTTAAAAATCCTACTTTTTTGGATCGGCTCAAAAAATTTCATTACAACCTTCTGAATTATGAATTACTTTTTATAAATAATATCTTCGCGTACTTAATTTCATATTATTCCACGTGTTTATGTTTTATTCGATTCTACTTTTACTTTCCCGGTTTTATATCTGTAACATATAAAGGAAATATAGTGACAGACCCAAATTTTACAGGCCGGTGTTGTTTCATGTCTGCCCCCGCTCACAAAAAATAAATACAATTTTAGTATTAAATAATTTCAGAAAGATGTACTGTATCGGGTTTTCGAAAACTTAATTTCGGTGTTTTAATGTGAAATAAAACTCTTTTTTTTATACGTAGAATGATATTTAATCGATCGTATCTGTTCACTTTTACCAGATAATTTTTTTCCATCTTTCTGGAAACTTCAAGATTCCACGCTCGTATAAGTTTTGGTCCTTATCAGCAATAAACCGAACCGAGTAGGATTATAGGTTATCATAATCGGCGAAAATTTCACCGTTCATCGAGTTTTGCAGACTTCGAAATAAATGATAATCTGATAGTGCAAGATCAGAGCTAATTAGGGGAAGAGATATTTTCCGCCAAGCTCCAATAATTTTCCACAAGTTACTAAACAACTTCGAGGCCTTGCATCGTCATTTTGAAACACGGTTCCTCCTGTCGATTTTCTTCGATTTCTTTCTACAGTTTTACGTTGACTTTATACATCTGAATCGGTCGTTTCATTCCTTGGAAGTAGCTCAAAAAGTACATCTTTGTATCCCGTTGAATTGACGGCACGATCTTTTTTTGATGGGATTTGATTTATTGCCGGGTCATCGCGCTCGAACCGTGATCTTTTTCGATCTATGTTATTGCAGAACATCTGTTTTTTATCTACGGTGATAATTCGTTTTAAAAAACGGTCGACATCAATGCGTTTGAGATGTATATCGAAAAAATCGATTCGTTATGTTTTGAAACGTTGTTCGACATTTTAAAACGTTCATTCGAAGCGAATCTGTTTGAATTTGGGTGGAACCGCATCCAAGACACTGGATGTAGTTTTAAATCGTTGCGTGTGATACGTTAAATCTATCCTACAATTATATGACGATCGATCGGTTCTTCATCGACTTCAGTAGTTCGACCAGAAAGTCGGTTACATTCGAATGAAAAATCTACAGAATGGAATTTTTTAAAACGATTCTGGCACACGTGCATTCTGTAGGCGATCAACATTGTAAACTTCAGATATCTGCTAGTGAGCGTCAGCGACTTTCTTGCCTTTACGAAAATAAAAACGTAAAATACTTTGAAAATCTTCATTTTTGCACTCCATGATAAAATTGACCGTAAATTAACAGGTGCAAGTAAAATTAAGCGGAATTTGCTTCAAAAGACGATAAAAGGGACAGCTATCAAATACCAAATAAAAAAAAATTGTAACGTCGACAGAAATCTTTTAATACCGACATAAACCTTTAATTTAAATATAATATTAAAATCAGTTTACCGTCAGATTAGTTAATTCCCTCAAAAATTTTAGATTATTCTACCATCTTCAGGATTGATCTTATAATAATTTAGAATAAAAATATAAAAACGTACAAAATTGACAAGATAAATTGTTAGAATCATTGTTATAACGAAATAATTGTGAGAAAAATCGTAAAGCTATTTATTTGTGCAAACCAAAATTATTTTGACCGATTTGAATGAAATTTCACACTATAATTTCTGAATCAGGTACATTTTTACCTTTTAATTTTAGTTACAAATCGAGGACAATACATGGATCTTGTAAGGGTCCCGTACCTCAATATTTACGTAAAAATTTTTTTTAAATTTCAGGCCGCCTTCTTAACGCAGTGATGTAACCGATTTCTAAAATTCACCTTCCCACGTTCCAACACGTCCAACAGAATTTAGCCTGCCGAACAACATTCTTCACCCGAAGCAGGTTTGTGAAGAGATGTTGAAAATCTCTGTGTTCAGGTATTCTCATAAAAAAATCACAGGGCGTTAGATCGGGCAATTGCGCTGTCCACGGGGTGTTACTTCGAATCGACACGATCCGTTCGAGGAATATTGCCTTCGAACTATCAGCGAAACTTCGGTTTTACGGGCCGTGGCGATATCCTGTTGGAAGCAGAAATTTCTTCGATGCATTTCTTCACGAACCGGTTCGAAAACGTTTTGAATCGTGTCCGCAAATCGCTGTGAATCGATAGTAACTGCTCGATTACCTTTCTTTAAAAAATAAGGAACAACGACTGCAACCCTCGATAACGGACACCATAATGTCATTTTATCACTGTAAAGAGGCCTCTCATGAGTTTCTCTAGGGTTTTTACTAACCCGATAGCGCATATTCTGCTTGATGATACGTCCGGATAGGTGAAAATTAGGAAAATTTTAGCGACCAGGCGCATCACTAACGAAAACAATTTTCTCAAGGGGTAACGTTTCCGATAAAGTTTCGAGCAATTATCCGGTCCTGGAAATCACTTCGTGACGGTTCTTGCACAACAAACATCTTTCCGAGATGAAATGAAGATGTTCGTAAGAATTCGACGCGTCGAACGGTCGGATATTCCTAGGTTGACCGCATGCTTAAAAGAGAGCCGTCTTGGAAATTTCAAAATCAACTATCGAAGCGGCTCCACATTTTTTTGGGCCGTAACGATCCATCTTTATCCTGGGAATTTTTCACTCCCGGATGTGTTGAAGCACAAACAATCGATATCCGATCGGGAACCGGACCTCCGGGCTGAATTTCAGTTAGTTTGGAAAGCACGTTGCACCACAACGTAGGAACGGTTGTTCGAAAAGTAGGCTTCGACTATAAACGAACGCTACTTCCTACCCTTACTGTACCTCGTATTTTCTACTGAGTGTTTTTTCATGTGGGAAACTTACGATATTATTTTTGGTTAATTACATTCAAGGTAAAATAGAAGTATCAAAAGCAAATTTTAAAGAAGATTTGCGTTCGCATTCGCTGAGCCCAACCCCACTTTTTTACGATCTCTCACCTTTAAAAAAAAGGAATATTCCACCCTATATATATATATATATATATATATATATATATACACACACACACACACACACACACACACACACACACAAACTTTCTGGAATTTTTTTATGCTAAAGTTGTAAACTGGTTGTTTTTAATGGGAGAGGTCATAGGACGTAAAGATATGTAAAAACTCCGACGTGTAAATTTTCAACCGATTACTATACTTTACTTACAAAGTTTTTATATCATTTCCATTGAACTACCCACGCAAATTTTGAAGCATTTTCTTTTAATTTTATTACTTTATGTATTATTATTATTATTATTATTATTATTATTATTATTATTATTATTACTACCGATCAAAAATAAATTTATTAATTTTTTTTTCAGCGAACTACCGGAGAATACTTCGCATATTATTTTTGAGCATTAATGTACCGGATTAAATTCAAACGTAGATGAAATAAAAAAAAAAAGAGCTATTTGAAAATTTAAAAGTACGATATAAGAAACGTCATACGATAATAAAACAAGAAATGTTTAACGTATAATAAATAAGAGAAATTTTACTAAAAATATTCCGATACAGGTTAACCTTAACTTTTTTGCTTTAGTAATGGTTTCTCTAAATCTAATAGTCCGGGAGGCCGTGACAGTCAAAAGTGACTCATTTCGCACCGCTTCATCTTTTGCCTATTGAATGCTTTTTATACACGTACATTATTAGTGCCAGTCTGCCGGCGCGCTTGTACAACAACAAGCGACAGGAATTTTGCAAAACTCGCAAAATTTTGTAAAATTTGACTTATTTCGCCCTTGATGAAACTTTGAATACGTTTTGTCTAGATCATATACGAAGATATTTTGACAGTCTGCCGATCATTGTGTACAACATAAGCAGTCTGCCACCCCTTTGAATACGAAAAAATTAAGCAAAATATAAACTTATTCCGCACCACTTGTAATTTTGATATTTTGTATTTGAATATATTTGAAAGCGTATGATAACAGTCTGCCAAGATTTTTGTACAACAAAACCCGTCTGCCAAGCCGATAAAGGTGTGATGCAGCAGCAGCGTTTCAGCATACATGAGTAGCGGCGCTTCACCTTTATCTAGCTGACAGATTGCTTTTATTGTATTGGATTTTTGGCAGACTGGCATATTAGTTTTTCACATTCATTGAATAATTGTTTATAATAATTTGACCGATAGCATTATGAGCCTACGTAAATTTTCATTGAAATAACTGTTGAAAAATTTTGAGTCGTTAAACTCGATCTAAAATTACCGTTGCTCTTGCATCTTTTAATTAATTTGAATAATTATAAAAATTTCATAAGCATTGATTATTATATTGAATATAACTTTCAAATGTGGCGCTAGCTGTGCGCTTGGTCTAGTTCAATAAAGGTTAAAATAAGAAAAACAAAATTTTTGAAAAGACTTTTCTGCATTCTACATCGGGGTGTATATTTTTTTTTTAAATCAAGACATTTCTTGATAGCTCTATACATAAAATAAACTTTACACGAAGTAGAAAAGATTTTGAAAAATATTCAAACGTACAGGAGATTGAACAAAAAACTTATATTTTAATTTTTAAAGGAAGGGATTGATTTTTTTTAAATTTTTTTGGAATTATTTATTTATTTGTTATAGGTAACCGATTCGCTTTAATAAAGTTTTCTCTAAAACGTATCTTAAGAAAATCAAAACAGGTTTCTTAACTTCCTTAACAAATTTTGAAGCGATAAATACGATCAACGCTCCCGTATATTGAATTTTTTTTTGTATCTCAAATTACAATTACAACGGTTTCGTAGATTAGAAACCTTAAGTAAATTTCGTGACATTAATCAAGATATAAAGAAGTTTCCCTTGAAATATCTCAGTTATTATTAACATCAACGGTAAATGAAAGGTAGCATAAGCACTGATAAAGTCCTGTCGATAACGAACGAGAAATTGTAGTAATATGCGGTACTAGAAATATAACTTAAAAAGGAAAGTAGTATCGGACGAACAGATAACATTAGAAATATAAGCGATCGTAAATTATCTGATGACGCACAACTTAAGAAGAGAGGCCTCGTCCTGAGTATCACGGTTAGGTTCCAGATCCGATACGTGAACCCCCCTTTAACCGTCTTACATCTTCCCCGTTGTCTAAGAGCTTTTGTTTTCCGTACGGGGAAGAAAATCGACTTCCACACGAACGCCCAGTAACCCTAAATACTCGTACATTTTGTTGTTCCATAGGAACCGTGGCGACTGTGCAATAGATCTCACAAATTTATTCTGAAAACTCTAAATAATCTGTATATTACTGTAACCAGAGTTGGATTCCGTACGTTGAAATCGGTTATAGAATTACTTTGTGCAGAAGCGGCTTGTTTGATAGGGATAATTGCGGTTTCCTGCCTAATAACCGATACAGCTCCTTAAATCTGATATCTAGTGGTTTCCTTTTTTCCTTAATACGAACCTTCTCCGCGTCAGAAGAAGATCTACATGAATACATAACTACGTACACTTTCGGCTTGCGGGAAGTAACCTCGATCTAGTCACCTCTTCTCATCGCGAATGTCACACGAGTCGATTTCGCTCGATTGACCTTTGTTTAGAAATATTTGAGGAAATAATTTAAGGAAAATCGGTTTAGTCAGTTCCAAGGTGCAAGGCCAAAAACAGTGCAACAAATACATACATATATATATATATATACTGATTGTTGTCTACATGAACAAATTTGGTCCTAAAACGTAAATATTTGCAAAAAAAAAACCGTTATTAGATTTTCGACATGATCACCGTACTTCCCTTTTAATACAATTATTCTAGCTGTATTCGACCAGACAGTAGTAAATTTTAAGAAATATATTTACTTCGTACTATTGTAATCGCGAAAAATTTCGGTTTTCAAATTTCAACGGAAATACCCATTTTGTCCATCCCTGAATCCATTTTGACTAGTTTCAGCGTGACATCTATACGTAAGTACGTATGTATCCCGCATAACTAAAAACGATTATCCCTTGGATGTTGAAATTATGGATTTAGGACTGTTGTAACATATAGTTGTGCACCTTCCCTTTTGACTGCTATCGGCTGGAAAAAAGTGTCTTAAAAAGCCCAGAATCCAAAATATTTAAATTTTAGACTTTTTCTTAACCGGAGTAATAAGCCCTCATCGAGAGCTTTTCAACGATATATCATAAGCGGTACTTATTTTCATCGGTTCCACAGTTACAACCCGATAAAATGTTAATAATAAATATTCGTTGAATAATGAAATATTTGGTTCTTAAAAGGGGAAGGCACATCGGTTCGAATACGACTTCATTTCCTTTTTTTTGAACTTTTTTTTTTTAATTTAAATATATTGATTTATTAACAATTATTAACGTCCATTTATTAAAAAAAAAATTACAATAAATAATTTAATACAAAAAAAAAAATCTAATACAAAAAAAATTTAATACAAATAAAAAATATATGTAATGTAATCAGGGTGGAAGGAAGTCATATGGTGTCCACATCAGATTTTTTTCTAATAATGTTCACATATCGGTTAAGTTTAACAAATTTTCTCGAGTAGAGATTTCTATAACTCTAACAAACCCTTCGATAAAGGTTAAAATAAGAAAACAAATTTTCAAAAAGATTTTCAGCATTTTAAGTCTAGGATCAATAATTTTTAAAAAATTCTCGACAGATTGCTTATATGAAGAATAAACTTTAAAAAAAAATCTGAAAACTATTTGAACCGAAATAGAACGAAATAATAAAAAAATATACATTTCATTTTTAAGAGACGGGGGTTCGTTTTTTTAAAAAAATATTGTTGAGATTATTCATATACGTATTGAAATTAACAAAGTCGCTTTAATAAAGTTTTCTGTAAAATACCTTTAAAAAAAATGTAAATCCGTTTTTTGACGATATCCCGACTCAACGAATTTTGAAAAAAGATAAATGCCTCTAGAAATATTTTAGCCAAATTTTAATGAAATCTGAACAGTGCAACACACAAACTTACATAAACGCACAATATATATGTGTATATATATTTTTGTTTGGTCTAGATGAACTAGTCGGACCGTGAAACGTAAATATTTGTAAAAAAACTCGTTACCCAATATTTGATACGATCATACTTTCCCCTTTAATATACGTAATTTTACTATACTTTTCGGGAAAAAATAACATATTAAAATATTTCAGTCGTCGTTTTTATATAGAATTATTTTTCGCTAAAATTTTATTCAAAAAATGCGGATACGTGTAAAACATCCCGGTCGCGAGTTCAGAGAGTAAGGAAACATTAAAAAGATTTACGGAAGATATTACATCAAAACTTGTCAAAGGTTAATTTTTCTTTGTTTTCTGTCAGTATACATTGAAAATACACGGGAAGGGATGTAAATCGATTTCATAATATACGTAAAGATTTACCGACCGTTAAAAACTTTTAGTAATAGCAGAAAAATTCAGTAAAATTCTCAAGAAATGAATTGACCACGTACCGGATTAGTTTCTATTAGTTTTCTATCGAATAATACCATTCAAATCTATCGAATTTTGGTTATAATTAGAGAAAACTTGAAAAATTAGAAAATTTACTATCGTTGAGAATGTCACAACGATTAAATAAATATAATATCTGATCGCGATCAAAAAATGTAAAATCGATTACAATTTACATTTTCTTAAATCGTTTGGTAAAAACAGTAAATAGATAAAATATTCCGTACAGGTAATTTAAATCGAATAAATAAATTACAAACAGATAAACACTCGTTTTTACTTACCGCTAATTTCACTGAAACCGGTGTCATAATTTTGAACCCATATTAGAACGCCTTTTGTTCCATCCATACGCGGATTTGTGATGCTCCATTATTCAAAGGAAGTAACATATTGCTTTATTCGGGATTTCATTCCAGACCCGTTCCGGTATTTTTGAAAAACTCGCCGGTTTTTTATTTTCGGGAAAAACTGATAAAATAAGCGCGCGCACATGTACTGAGCTTAACGATAAAGTGGAATTACCTTTGCAAAATTGAGAAAATCGACCCCAACATTTTATCAACAGATTGCCCCGTATACAAAACTGTACAAAATCGGTTCATCCGTTCAAAAGTTAATAAGCATCAAATATCCCGACACGGGTACATAAAATACGCACAAATATTTCCCCCCCCCCGCTTTTTTTGTTTTGTGTTTTGGGGTTCCTGGTTCATGAAATATCAAGAAATGCAAAATAAAACCCGCACCCCATTTTTTTCACTTATCGCTATACCCCGTAACTTTCACCTTACAGCAGAGCTATGAAATTAAAACTAAGTGTTCTGAACCGATGTTTACGCGAACTTCTTTGTTCATATGTCCTACAAAAATATTTCATAATATAATAGATGACGAAAAAAAGAATCTCTTTCTTCGGTCATCTCATAAGGACACCGCAAACAAGACCGTCAAGAAATATCATTGAAAAGCTCTGGTTCCAAAAGCTAGAAGTAGGATGGATCAAAGAAATTAGAGAAGATATGAAAGAATCGGGAATTTCCCTGACCGACCTACAGAATAAAACTGGAAAAATTACAAAGCTAAAAGATAAAAGCATTAGATTTAAACAAAAGACAGACAAACGACAAAATACAACGAAGAGGGTGTTTACGGATGAAGAAAAGAAAGCAAGATCTGAACGGATGAAGAAATACCGGGCAGCTCGAAAGAGTAAAATAGCACGCTTTTCTCAGAAAAGATCCAACTAAAATTGACTTAAGTGGTCCTATGTTGGCCGTAAAAGCATAATAATAATAATAATAATAGATGACGGTAAAAATATGACGTTTGCAGTATCGGTGTATTAAATAGCCTATAATAACGTATACGAACGAGCGTAGGGGAAATTTTATTATTACATTTCCGCAAACAGAATAGCACATAAAAGAAATGATTAATTTTTTAAAATCACAATTAATAGAATCCGTGTATTTTACAATACATTATATATAAATATGTATATGAGACGAAAAAAATTTTTCTTTCTTGCACGTGCTTTTATATACGCATTTATAATTTTGTTTCTCCTTTTTAATAATTAATTTGAAGTATTGAAACGAAACGACTGATATTTCAAACAAAATATTTTATAAGCGAATCTGTTTTTAGACTATTAACCACGAGTTTTAAATACATAATGCTGAAAAATATAATATAACGTACGAATCCTTATACAGTGTCCCATATAAAACGCAACCCGACCTTATATCGGTAGGTATTGAAATAATAAAAAGGCATCTGTAAATGTAAATGTAATTTTTATTATTACCATCAATTTCGCATTTTAATGAGAAACTCTTTTAACATTTTGTCGGTATACTATCGTTTTTATATAACCCCAAATGAATTAATGTAGCGGCGTTAAGTCAGGAGATCGTGGTGGTCAATCGATCTGTCGACCGCGTCCGATCCGGTTTAAGAAATTAGCGTTCGATCGATTTCTAACGACTAAAGAAAAAAGCGGTGTTGCACCGTCGTGCTGGAAAATCATTTACGATCTAGTTTGGAAATGTTTCTCCAAAGAGCCGGCCGAAAATTATTTTTCAACAAACGAACATCATTAATTCATTGAACATGAACATTTCATTAATGTGAAATCTACGTTCTAAACTGGTTTTCACAGTACCAAGTGAGCAGTCTTCGCTCTATAAATTACTACATTTAAAATTGAAGACTCCGTTTATCGTAAAAGTAGCTTCGTCAGTAAATAAAATTGTATTTAACGGTGTTATCTAGAAGCTTTTAAATCCTCTAAATAACTCTCGTTGTCTTGTCTTTTTACCGGTCGATTCACGGGATTTAGGCGGTTCACTTCGTTTTTTCACAAATTTATCCGTTTTACGTAAGAATTTAATCGAAAAAAAAGAACAGTTTACTCCGTCTGACCGCACAGTAAAAAAAAAACGGTACCGTCAGTTATTATTATCTTCAATGAAACTACGCTTTTAAAAATTTAAATAGATGCACCGAACGCACGCTTCGCATTCGAAACTACAATCGCGTTCTGCAATTCCTTACGCCTCTTTTATACCGGTGAGAGCATGACGTGTGCAGATGTATCGTACGCGTATTCCAACATAACGCTCTCGCTGTGAATATTACGGAAGCAGACCAAATTACAAGGAGCGCGTACGCATCAAGTCCGAATCTGAAATTTACTCGCGTTTGTATACTTCATATATGGATGTTCATACGCGTCGCTATCGACGCAGATAAATAGTTTTAACTAGATTTTATTAAGGGGTCGCGAAGTATTCGTTATATATATATTTTTTTACTATTTGGGGATCGTGGAGGTTGAGAATCGCCGTCTTAAACGAAGGAAAATAAACGTATACTACAAAATATAAAACCCGTAAGAATCGCGACGTTTAAACGGTCTAACCGAAGACAAAACACATTCGTGATGCTTCAAAGCAAAAAAAAAATTAACATTTTTTTGAAATAATATTAATAATAAAACGGTTCTAAACGTATTCAAAATTAAATTAAAGTTCCAACATAAGATCGTATTACTCTTTAAAATTTAATGTACAGAGTCGATTTGCAGAGTGCAGTACAGTATCTCCTCTCCATTGTACTATTGACAGTTCCAGCACATAGTACGACTCAACGCATCTGCACGTATACGCTTTTTAAGCTTTAAAGTGAATTATAATTTGCAATTTTTTAACTATGAATGATAAATAAATTTTGTATCAAGTGTTAAATGTCATGACCGACCGGGATTCGAACCCAGAACTCCGGATGAAAGGCCGAGACGCTACCGTCAACATACCTATGTTGTCGGTAGACAACACACGGTTGTGGTTTAGGTGACATATAGGTATATGTCACCTTTTTGTGGTTTTTTTTTTACACCGGGAGAATTTAAGGAATGCTTTGTACGCATGCGGTTGGATAAATAAACCTGATCGGTTTAAATAAGCGTTACTAATTATAACAATACGCAAATAACAAACCGACTGAAATAAAACCGTTTGGTTTAATCGTTCTAAATTTAAGAAATTTCGGTGCGGTAACACATTAAATTTATTATTTTTATAATTTATACAGAGTGTTCATAAAGTCGTGTAACCCGATGAAAAAAAAAACTACAACGACAATTCAATTGTACGCAATAGAAAACTAAACGGACCATAATTTTTAGTTTATTTCTTTTATATGTCGCAGTAAACGTTCAAAATATTCGGTTTGATCGACACGTTTCTTCATTTTTGGTATAAATTTACTTATTTTATCTTTCAATACATCGTTCGAAGCGTGCGGGTTATTCTTTTGAAAAAGTACGTTTTTAAGGCGATCCCGTAAATAATAGTCTGGTGGTGAAAGATTCATTAAGATCATAGTCTACGTGAGATTAGACGAGTATCGACGGCAGTATAACTGTCTTGTAATCGACTATTTTCACTCAAAATTATGAAATCTACAATAGTATCTTAATAACGTTTTCCGATTAATGTTTCTGTGAAAAATCCGACGACAAAATTGTAATACGTTTCTGCTATCGGTTTATTCTTATATAACAGATAAATTATACGTGAAAATAAAAAACGGGTTTTAAAAATTAAAAAAAGTTTATATTTTTAAAGTTTGATCGGCTTCCCCGCCCCGATATTAACTCTAAAGTATTATTTTGAGTCGCTTACACAACTTTATGCCCAGAAAAACATTTCTAAAAAATCGATTATAAAAAATGCGATGAATAAAAAGATCGATTTTTCGATTTTTGAGGAAGGGAAGAATTTTTGGGCAAAATTTTTTTTTTTAAACGGTGAGAGAAGCACGCGCGCAAGTACTAATCTTAATATAAAGTAGAGCTATATTTGCAAATTTTGAGTCCGATAAAATATTTTCTCTACCCGTTGGAGATATTGAAACTCAAAATTTGACCGAAGAATGCCTCATATACACGAGTCTGTACAAAATATCATCAAACTCGATTCATCCGGTCAAAAGTTATTAAGCTTCAAACACCCCGACAACAACCTTAGATACGTACGTACGAACATTACCCCCAAATTAGTTTGTTTTTTGGAGTCCTTCGGTCGTGAAACTTAGAGAAATGCAAAAAAATCCTTACCCCGTTTTTTGATTAATTACCGTACTTTAATTTTTTTCAGCACAACTCTAAAACTACGATGTCAGGAAAGAAAAAGAAGATTCGTCCGGTTTCACTTTTTCACGAAATGCGCACCGATTTTTTAAGAATGTGATGGGCCATTGACGATACACGTGAAGATTCTCAGAATTCCTTACCGTACTGTTTCGGTCGATGATGTACCCAAAATGAAATGGGAATAAAAAAAATTTTGTCCAGAACATGCGCACCACCTGGAATGAAATATTTGAAATAGTCAGGTCATTGTTATAAGTCGTCAGGCTCTCCTAATTCTTACATTACTAGAAATCTATACGAACGTAATTCGGAATGTTTTTGTAGCCTCGTGATACAACCCGGATGGAAAGTCGAATTTGTAAAAAAAGTACGGTTTCCAGAGCGGCTTTCCTTTTATCGAAGAACGTAAAAGCGAATAATGAATTTCGTGCAATTTAATAACGACAAACGAACATTAAATTTACCGCCGGATACGTTCCCCGTTTAAAAAAGTTATACTCTAAACAAAAAATAACAGACTTTTCCGGTAAAAGCATTCTGTCGCTCGGAATACGATCGAATAATTATTTAATGCGTCACAATAAATAAACGCGTGTAATATTTTCGTAGATGGAGGATTAAAGCGTGACTTTATGAACGGGCTGTATATGTAGCTTCTGATATTATTTCCAAATCAGCAGGAGTAGTCTATGTTGATAAAGAGCAGAAAAAATAGTAGAACTGTAAAATATCATAGCCGGCGGTATAAAAAGGGGTGATGTATTTACATTATCATTACTATTTTTATTTTTTCTATTATGTTAATATACTTTTGTATTTAATCAAATATTAAAACGTATCTTTTCCTGTCTTATAAATAAAGCTTACTGGAAAATGTTTAAGGATCGATCTAATAATACTGTTAATTGCAGGAGTATACAAAATTAATTTTTCTACATACGAAACTTCTGGAATCCCCTGTTTGGTTTCGTAACTAATTTCCGAATTAAGGTGAAGCATGTACATTACCAAACCTATTTATTAATTTTCGAAAATATTACTAACATATGATCAACGATTCTGTAATATTCCGACGGTTTAAAGAGAAAACCGAACGCAGTTCGATTCGGAACAGCCTTATCGAAAACAAATGAACTTTATTAAAGTTTTACTAATAAAACTATCGATAATGTTTAGAAAAGAAGAGATCGAAAATATAGAGAAATAACTTTATATTAAAATAATATAGAACGTATGAATAAAAAAAAATGCAATTTCATCTCGGAAATTAGTCTTATCCTAGGAAATGCTAAAGATGAGCGTCGAAATATCAGACGATGATAAATAGATTAGAAAAACAATAATCGTTATACATAATCGCAAAGCAGCTTGCGTGCGAGGTCATCCTCGAAAATGTCCACCGGGATGCCATTATTATTTTAAGTGACGAGGCGCATTTTCATCCGTTAGGATTTGTGAATAAACAAAATTACCGTTATTGGGCTTCGTATAATCCACGGAAAATTCTTGAAAAACCACTTCACAGTCGATATGTTACAGTGCGGTGTGCGGTTTCAAAGTTCGGCATAATCGGCCCGTATTTTTTTGAGTTAAATCGCAGAGTAACAGTAACATCTCATCGATACGTAAACATGTCGGATGAGTTTCTGCAACCGAAACCGAATGACTTTCAAGGACGTGAAATTTGGTTTCAACAGGACGGTGCCCCGCCCAAACGGCGAGAATCGCAGTGGATGTTCTGCGAGAAACTTTTCCTGGACATTTGATTTACCGATTTGGCGAAATTCCTTGCCCGGCGCGTTCACCTGATCTGGCTGTTTGCGATTTTTTTCTGCGAGGGTATCTCAAACGTAAAGTCTTCAGTAGTCGACCGCAGTCAATCGCAGAACTCAAGGAGACCATTCGACGAGAAATTGAAGCGGTTCCACACGTGATGATCGAGTGAGCAATGTCAAATTTTAGAATGAGGTTAAGCGAGTGTGTGAGGAGGAAATGGAAAACATTTGGACGACATAATATTCAAACAAAAAAAAAATCTATGTAATTCACTATAAATTGCAAAAATTGATCTTTAATTTGATATATTAAATGTTTTAATAGTACGAAACACAGTTTAATTATTACCCCTCAAACATCATCAGGTTTATATGCTCCTGTATATGATACGTAGACCAAACTAAAAGAAACATTGAACCAGAATAAAAACGGGACTAATGATAATAATAAAAGATAAAATAATACCTAAATATGCACCTCAGCGTTGCCTGGAACCTTGTAACAAAAATAATTTCTTACGAAGGTTAGTAAATGTAAACGTATTAAAAAACATAATTCTTAATCAAAATAACATTTAAACAATTATCGCTTTCCTTTAGATTTTATTCGTAGGAAGGAATATCTATCTGATACACATTGCGTTTGGAAAGTAGTTGTACAATATGCTTCAGAATTACAAGATGCATTCTAATCTTTCGGCGTTAGGTTTGTTGCCCGGTGAATTCACTGGGCGTTGTTCAGTAATAAACATCTCTTTTTCTGTTTAGCCTCCGGAACCACGTAAGGTATGACTTCAGAGGATGATATGTATGAATGTAAATGAAGTGTAGTCTTGTACAGTCAGATCGACCATTTCTGAGATGTGTGGTTAATGGAAACCCAACCATCAAAGAACACCGGTGTCGACGTTCCGGTATTCAAATCCTTATAAAAGTAACTGCCTTTACTAGGATTTGAACCTTAGAACTCTCCACTTCGAAATCGGCTGATATGCGATGAGTTTAAGACTAGACCGACTCGGTGGGTTCAGTAATAAACCAAAATGTCAGCTGTTGAGTTGTCGCTGAACGATGTGCTTCATTTCGTTCGTTTATCGGAATCGTTAGTTCCGAGAAACGTAATGGTTTTTTTCGGTAGAGGAACGCATTTTTCTCGTTGAACACGTCGTTCGCGAATACTACACTGATATAGTGAAGCAGAATGTTTTTGAAAAGTTTACAAGTACACCTGTTCTTCACCGCAATACGGTTCGAAATCTTATCGAAAAATTACGGGCAACAGGATGTATTGAAAGACGCTGATCAAAGTAGAATATCACCTAGACTAAACGAACAGAAACTGCTTGATATTTCGAACGCTATGGCCGAAAGTCCATCGATGTCAACGCGTAAGTAAGCACAGCAGCAAGATATCGGACTTGCTACAGATCATAAATCTAACAAAAGAACTGCAACTCCCCTACAAAGCAATGTGCGTTCAAGAACTGAAGCCTAAATTACTGGTAATAGTTTACACGTTTATCGACTAAAATTCCGCTGGTATCCTCGACACGACATTTTTTACAGATGAAGCGTGGTTTCATATTAATTCACAAAATACATTACTATGGTCTGCAACTAACCCCCGTGAATTACACGAAGCGAAAATTGGAGTCTGGTTCAGACTATTTTTTTACCTCAAAAATTGAATAAAACATGTTCCACAACCGTAACTGTTAGAAAAGTAATGTAAAATACAAAATTTAAATCGCAACACACAGTGTTATACGTCTTACGTTAAACTGCTGGAAAAGAAATAAACTTTCGAAAAAATATATATGTACATTATTTAATTTTAAGAAAATTTATGTAAACGACTGAATGTAAAGGAAAGTATAAAAAGATTGACCGAACAAAATAGAACGAAACGTGGAATAAGTAAATTTTATTATAATATTATTAAAGCAGACCAAAAACCATTTTATTATTAGTAAACATCTACGGAGAAAATAGCTCTATTAAAAATAAATAAAAAAAGCTGACAACACAGTTTTAGGACTTTTCCGTCACGCGACTTTTTTCTAATGCAAGGCTTACGTACAACAACTTAATTTAAAATATTTATCGTTTTATTTAAATATAATATTTCTCCGTTAATTTAATTCGATTATTCTAACTAAAGCGCGCGTGCATACCGTATTTCATTCGCGCATATGTGGCGGTACTAGCGGCTACTTTAAATACTTTACTACACTTTAAATATTATTAATTTATTTAATTCTACCGCTCACCTGCGACGTTACAACATAGCAGTCGTCTACAAAAAACCCACCGGGTTGGTATAGTGGTGAATTCGTCATGCAAATCACCTAATTTTGAAGTCGAGCGGGCCAAAGTTCAAATCCTAGTAAAGGCAATTACTTTTATTCGGATTTGAATACTAGATCGTGGATACCGGTATTCTTTGGCGGTCGGGTTTCAATTAACCGCACACCTCAGAACGGTCGACCTGAGACTACACAAGGCTGCACCTCATTTACATTCATACATATCGTCCTCTGAAGTTATACCTTACGGTGGTTCCAGAGACTAAATAGAAAAACAAAGAGAGACGACTACAGCGGCTGTATGTCAGTGCTACACTAGCGCTTCTTATGGTGAGAGGAGTACTAATATTGAGGGTGACCTTGCTCTACAGCCTCACCTCTTTGACCTTTTAAACTGAAATTTTAATGTCATCAATGCCTCATATATAGGTGTAATCTAATTAGGTTGTGAAAATCGGTTTAGTAATTCTAGAGATATAAGGTGATTTAGGATATGGCACCTAACACCGAACACGCACACGCACATACGAATTTTCGGAAAATTACCATCCGGTTATTTGGGTTCCTTGGCTGTCTAAACCTCAAAATTTGGTGAAAACCGTATATGCCCAAATTAGGCCGATTATCATAATTCCCCTTCTATAGCTGTAGCTCTGCTATAGCGCTAGTCTGGAAAGTAAAGGAGAAATTAAGTAAGGTGAATCGGTTGATTTCGAAGTCGAGAGTTCTAAGGTTCAAATCCTAGTAAAGGCAGTTACTTTTATACGATTTTAATATTAGATCGTGGATACCGATGTTCTTTGGTGGTTAGGTTTCAATTAAACAAATATCCCAGGAACGGTGGACCTGACCGGTTCACGTTTATGCTCCAAAGGGAAAGAGCATAAAAATGACTACACTAAAACAATAGCTCTGATGTTGAGCCGTATGACCTTCAAAAAAGGTCCAAGGTGATACGTATGATTATATATTTCAACGTACAATTTTCTACTCCTTTCATCGGCGGGTCAAAAATAGGTCATTCCGTGTAAAAAAATTACATTGTTAACCTTAAAATAAGGTAAAAGTCACGTTCAAGGTAAAATTCAAGGTTACTATGAGATGTCTCTTTCTAATCTGAGTAGCTTTTGTTAGGTTTACGTAAACCATTAAAAATAAAAAATCTAATGCGAATAAATAAAATTCTAATTCTGAAACTCTTATTTACGTACGTAAATTTTATTCGAATTAAATTTTCTACACTTTACTTCCTTGTACGAAATAAATATTGTGATCGCGAAAAATTTCGGTTTTCAGATTTCAACGAAAATATCAATTTTGATCATCCCTGAATCATTTTGACTAGTTTTGGCGCGACCTCAATACGTACATACGCATAACTCAAAAACGATTAGCCGTAGTAAGTTGAATTTTTTTTTTTTGTTTAGGGCTGTAATAAAATCTATTTGTGCATCTCCCGTTTTGATTGCGATCGACTGAACTAAAAGTATCCAAATAGCCCAAAATTCGAAAAAAAATTGGATTTTGGACTTTCTTAACCTTAGTAATAAACTCTCATCGAGAGCTTTTCAACGATATATTATCAGCAGTACTTATTTTCATTGATTCCAGTGTTATAGCCGAATAAAAGTTTAATTAAATATTTAGATCTTACAGGGGAAGGCAAATCGGTTGGAATCAGACTTCATCTCATTTTTTTTTTTCTATTTAAACATATCGATTTATTAATAATTATTAATCTCCGATTGTAAAACATTTTTGCGATAAATAATAACTCGATAGTAACAATTAAAAATATTAGAAGTTATTAATGAAATAAATTTTTACGTACTTCTAAAAATGTGTAATAATAAATGTACTTCTAAAAAGCTCTTACGGGCGTACAAGGAAGTCAGGTGGTATCAACATCAAATTTTTTTTAGGTTAGACGTACAATAACTTTGTAAAATTAACATTAAATATTGTATTCGTTCATCTAATCGAATATTATTTTATTTTATTCAGGTTTTTAGGTCAAAAAATCGAACTTATCCTCCGACGTACGTTAAAATGTCTTCGTTTTATGTTTGGAGCACAAATTTTGATGTTTTAGCATCTATACCTGAAAAAACGAAGCGTTTTGTTGTTTAATGATCTCTTTAATTTCTACGTAATATATATATATATATATACAAGAGAGACAGAAGTGTGTGTGTGTGTGTGTGTGTGTGTGTGTTTTACAGAAAAATGAAAGAATTTCAGGAATGCTATGCCCATGTAAGTAAAAAAGAGATCGTTAAACAACAAAACGCTTCGTTTACAATTACGTTAAATAATATTAATGCGTTAACACAATTACATTTTAAAATATAAAATCTTCAAACGTAAAATCTTATCTCGTTTTTATGCCTGAAACGGGGAGATTATTTTTAACGAATTTAATTTCTAAATTTCGGGAAAATTTATATGCGCAAAAATTTGCCCGGCTATGAAAATGACGATTACCACATATGTCATCGGTGTTACCTGTGGTTCTTGATAAAAGTGTATCTTCGTTTGCCTGGTTATTAAATAAACAATACGTATTACTTTCAAGCTTATTACTACGTAAATTAAAATCATTAATTCTGTCCATGTGAACGAGTGTTACTTTTTTGGTACAATGGCCTTTATTTAAAAAAAAAAAAAAATATGCCCCAAAACATTTTTGCGTTCATCGATGGACAAATCTAAGAATTTTTTACATTGTTGTAAATGATGCTTTGACGTACAAAAAATATCGCTATTATTAGAATTTAAAGTAAAACGTTTGGTTGAATTATTATAACGCTGTCCTTCGGTTTCGTCACCTGCATTCACTCGCCTGTTTGAAGTGAACGCACTAATACTTTCAGAAGTTGTCGAATTAAGAAATTCGATAAAATCTTTGAAGGTGGGAAATCTTTCATTTGGCAATTTCGCCTTCCGTAATCTTGAAGTATTGTAATTCAATTTTGATGTTAGAAATCGGACGAGGATAAATTCATACTTGTTTGCAAGAAGTCGCATCGCTTCAAGCGAATTCACATTTGCGGAAAGTTCATTAATAAATTTGGATAAAGTATCTACGGAATCTTTTTTCATAGAATCTCATCTTAAACTGCGCTCGGCATTTTAAAATGAAATTATTATATATTTGTTGTCAGATCGTACGTTTTATAATTCTAGAGCGATAATAAAATCGGCATATCTTTTAACGTTAGCTAAAACTTTTCATCCTTCAAAGAAGAATGTATATAGTGAGATTTTTTTACCGTCTTCTTCTTCTCGGTAGTTCCTGGTAGAGGTTCGCGATAGAATAGATTTTTCAGCACCGATGAATTACATAAACAGCCGCCTGCAAATGACGGAAGGGTTCCGCGGTCGGCGAGGAGAAACGCCCGTGCAGACGCGTAAGCGAACTGCAAGTTCATAATATTGTACGTTTATCTATTTCCGATATGAGTTCGCTAAGGGAGAGCGATCAGAATTTTTAATAGAAGTTGAAACGCGTTTATTTTCAAGGGTATTGAACAAAAACACAATTTTAATATAAAAAGTCACGATACGACAACCCCGGTTGCAATGACAGTCGCATAATTCGCTATTACGTAGTTTCAAAAGCGTTTTACAGTAAATTCCAAGTAATTTCACACTAAATAATATTTTTATATATTTATATTTTAAAATCTATTCTTTTTCAGAACAATGAAATGTCTGGCAAAGGAAAATATGTGATCGCATATATAATATCAGTCGGCTGTTATGGAGCGATTTGCGTTACGGGACAATATCTAGTAAACAAGGTAAAATAATTCTAGACATCTTATTATTGAATGTGTGCGCGTGGTACTTAGCATTTTTTATGTGTAAAAATTATTATTTTTTCTATAGTGAAAATCTAGGGAATGCAATAGCTTCAAACCCGTGGCAAGATAAACCGAATCGGTTTAAACACGGCGTAAAATGTTATTAGTTGATGCGCAAGAACCGTTGAAATTACAACCGACCGGTTTATATGTATCGGATTTAAATTTTTTACTGAAGGTAACTTGTACTTAAATATTAACAAATTCATTTCTACTTGTAGCAGAATTAAATCTATTCGTTTGAAAGTGAAATGAGGATAAGGAAATGATTATCCAAAATTAAATTTGAAATAAATATCAATAGTATTCGAGTAAATAAAATAATTTTACGACGCGATCCCTTTGCTTTTCAATACGCTTTTCTATCGTCGTACAAGCTACTTTACGCCTAGAGAAAAAACAAAAACAACATTGAGATCCACATAATTGTGTTCTTCAGTTCTTGATCTGAGATGGATTAAATAAACGGTAGTCTGATAGAAAAAAACTGACAACACAGTATTAGGACTTACCCTTCCGCGGCTTTTTGTGATGCACGACTTACACACACGACTTAATTAAAAATACTTATCGTTTTATTTAAATATAACATTTTTTCGTTTATTTCATTCGATGATTCTAACCAAAGCGCGCGCGCATACCGTATTTTATTCGCGCGAGTGTGGCGGTACTAGCGACCACTTTAAATAAATTTTTACGCTTTAAATATTATTAATTTATTTAATACTAGCGGTAACCTGTGACGTCACAACATAGCGTCGACTGAGCAGTAGGCCGGCCAGTAAGTGGAACGTCGGGTTTGTAGGGGTTGGTTTAAGACCCCGCTTTGTTGGGGAAGAAATTTACGGATTCAACGAGACGCTAATAGAAAGAATTGCAACGAAAAAGACCCGCTGTACTGCCTTCTACAACGTTTCAAAATTATTACTATTTTTTGGAGTAGGGGTACTATTTAGAAAAAAATTGTTCACAAAAAAATAAAGAACGAAACGAAAATCACCCCTTGAATTCCCTTCTGTAATTCTTCAAAATTAAAATCATTTTTACGGGTGGTGGTGAAAGTTAGCAAAAAGTTGTTTTTTCAAAAATTATTTATTTTATTAATATTCTTCACACTATTATGAAAAAATATATAACCTTAAGTATGCAAAACCTGGAGACGATTTTGTTTTTCTCCCTGTATCCCCACTCAGACCTTTTGAACTGAAAATTTAATAGCATCAATGTCCCTACAATAGAAATATAATCGTAAGGTTTGTTGAAAATCGGTCAAGTTGTTCTGGAGATAGAAAGCGATTTACACGCCAACATACATGCGTACATACACGTACGCACATTTTGTGGCGGAAATTTCGATGCCGGTTTTATCTGATAAATTTATCGGTTTTCTGGGATCCTTAGCGGTCAATTCGTCTAGATTCGGTGAAAATCTGATATTCCAATTTTGACGCACAAGCAATATAAAACAAAAAGCAGTAAAAACTCGCAAAAATCACAAAAAAAATTAATTCGCACAATTAATTCGCACAAGTCAGACCCTCTGACCTTTGCTGACACTCGTCACGCTTGTGAACATCGTCACCATAATGAGCACAGACAGCAGGATAACTACAGAACTTAGCCCTCTGACCTCACTTGCAGCACCACTGGACATCTAAAAACTTTGAAACGGTCTGGTCGAACCAGGATTCAAACCTAGAACCATTTTAATAAAAACTATCGATGATACCGCCAAGCCGCAGACGTTTGCATTGTGCAGCGCTGTACTACAGATTTACTTTAAAACAGAAACAGTGAAATGATTTTTAAAAGGTGATATTTCTAAAAATTTGTTTGATTAGAATAGTTTTTCATATCGCCTGTATTAGGGCACCTTTAAGTAAACAAAGGTTTAAATGGCCAGACCCGTTC
Organism: Lycorma delicatula; assembly: GCF_047948215.1. Taxonomy (NCBI): domain Eukaryota; kingdom Metazoa; phylum Arthropoda; class Insecta; order Hemiptera; family Fulgoridae; genus Lycorma; species Lycorma delicatula. The sequence continues at coordinate 275,647 of NC_134461.1, read as the reverse complement.
AAGTTACACGGGTTTTGAATATTTTTACGAACATTACTATTCAATTTTTTAGTTTTTTATATTATTCATTAAATTGTATCTACTATTATTACATTTTTTTGTTTATTTTATTATCGCTAATGAATGACAAAAAATTTACAGTTTCATCTCTTGATTTTCTTACAGTTTGGTTTCATATTTAATAAAATTTTCAGATTTACCGGCGTTTGGGTCTTTCTAAACTACTAATGAAGAATGATTTTTCCTTAGAGACTGAAATGTATAGAATTCACAAAATACATGGAATCCTTTATTTCAGAAAGCCAAGCCAAGTCAAATTTTGTTTTTGTGAAATCTCACTATCCCCCAACAATCTGTAGCTTGACAGCTGCTCTTACTCGGTCTTGGGCTGATAGATTTTAACAATTTCATTGCTGCAACACCAACGGCTTACTCTTTTGATATTCAGAGCCGATTAAAAGTAGTTGTTGAACTTGAGTCCTGCAACATCATAGAACATGTTAAAGGATATTATTAAACTAGTCGGTTTGATGACCATATAGTTACATTTAGATGTAAACAGGAACCGAATTAGCCCCGTGCCCCTCACTTTGAAAAAAATGAAACAATGTAAACAAACATTTCCCTTTCAGATATTAATATAGGTAGATTGGCGGGATTCACGATGTTCAAAAATTTTAAATTCCTCAATTATACCAAGAACAGATGCAAAGTTCTTCTATCTGCACAGATCGAATCTTATAGTATGAAAAGTCATGAGCAAAAAATTGGGATTAAAGTTTACTGCATAGAATGAAATAAAAAGAATAAGTTTTGTTGATCTCACCGTCTCAAAAAGTAACCTGAAAAAGACACTTTGAAAATATGAGAAGTGATCTTAGGTATTCGCCAAACAATAAGAACATAAAATAGCAGCTTTAGAAGTTTGATCCATAGACTAAATAATACAATAATGTTACCCGATGACATAATAGTATAACAAAACATTAACAGATATCATAACATACTCATTATCATCACACTCCTACACAAAATAAATAAAAATAAAAACAAAAAAGAATAGTTAAACTGAATTGCTCTCAGTGCTTAGGTTCTAAATCAATCAAATAGAAAACGGTTTGAACAAAATTCAATAAACACAAAAGTTCTCCTAATAAGATAAAAGTTAATATTAGTCAACCATATTATAGAAACATATATGCAGATTAATAACAAGTTTAATATTTTAAAAGTACATGAAAAAGGACCATATGTTAACAACACAGAAATACTATGTATTATATAATATTATTATATAATACTACATAATAAATAAACAAACAAAAACTATATAAAATTTAGACATAATTCAAATGCAACATACTTTTCAACCGCATTTTAAATTTGTGTGCCTAATTAAAAAAAAAAAAAAACTGTTTACAATAACACTAGCTGATGCCGGAGATGAAAACAGCATCACCAGTTAGTTGCAAAGGCAATTGAAAATGTTTTGAAGAAATTCGTACCCGGGGCAGAAATATAAGATGTGGAACACATCTTCAGTGGCCCTAACGCTCTGGACAAAACCTTAATTAAGCAAACCAAATCTGGCTAACCTATCTCAACTATCTGCATACTTCTCGCATCAGCAAAAATTACATGCGTGTAAAGGCCATCGAGCGATTCAGTTCACCTGACCTGCCGTAAATGGAAACCCTGGACATCTATTTCTTTCATGTGCCCAGAGGCAACTGCCTGCAAGGATATCGATGGCTTAATACTAGAAATAATAAGGACCGACTCTGGAGAGACATTCCTACAGGCACTAATCACAGATAACAATAGGAGACGCTGGGTTCTTGACAAAATATTCCCGTAACATTTGCACCTCATTCGATGAGCCAAGACAGGTGCAGCATACATCGTTATAGCTTCTTATACAGCAGCATTATATAGAACGCACATGGTTCTGAATTTAAGCACCCGATCAGGGTAACTAGTCTCCAAACACCGAAGAAGGCAGAATAAGCCTTTTTGGCGGCATATTCAAAGCGCTTCTTGAATTGAAGATTCTCATCAAGGATAATACGTAGATACTTCTGCAGCAGGACATACCTAATTCGATAACCTGTCATTTATACATGAAGTCGTCTTGAAGCAGCTAGTCTGCTCTTGAGCAACATTATCGTTGTTTTTTCTGGGGTAACCACCATCTTTTGTTACAAACACCATAAATGGAGTATGTTGCAAGCCTGGGCGGTTCCGAATTGAATTTCATTCCTCTTTAATCGGCAAACACCCACCATCAGTATATGCGATGACATGGCATCCACCGGGTAACCTCAACCGTGTCAAAGAATCGAATTCAACAACCCAGATCAGGGCTCCTAAAACACTACCCTGCGGACAACCTTCATTTTTTTGCTTGCTTCTGAGATGCCGTCTCGAAGAACGTCTCGATTGCTGAAATAACTATATAACTCATTCTGCGTACAATCACGTTTCTGGAGCGTGATTGTAAAACGCTTAACATTTTTTTGTAATAACATAATATTTAAGTAAATCAGCGATCGCAAAGATATTAACAATTAAAAGGTTTACGTGGCTGTCATCTTGGAATGGAACGAGAGCACAGGTTCAATGTTTTGTAAAACAAAATTTCTAGGTTACTCAAGTAGTACACAAAATTTCAGCTCAATACGATTAATGCATTCCTAAAAATAAGTTTTAAAGGAATTTTATCGTACAAATAATTAAGCGTAATTAATTAATAATAACCAAATATCAATTAAAAGAAATTTTCTTGAAATAGCGCTACAACCGTTTATTTTTAAACAAACATTCTTTAAATAATAATTTTATCAAACACGGCCCATCGGTATGACTATACAATAAATAATTAAAACATAAAACCCACTTACCAACAATCGTTTGATGTGTCGCAGCACTTTTGGAAAAAAATTCCATCTTCAGGAACTTAAAATCTTTTTATCGACTAAAACTTTGTTGTCATGAGTAGAACTGTTATGCAAGTGTGTAAAATATAGATAGGTAGTAGTCATGTGTTAAATTGTGTCGACTTAATGTCTTGTCATAATGAGTGTCTCTCCCATTTTACCACCGTTATGGTAAAACGGGAGAGAAATTCTACGGTCAACTCACTGTATAGTTATTGTTTAGAACTTGTTTGTATAATATATCATTTTCAAATTTGTTCATTTATTAATTTATTATTATTAAGATATATATGCACGGGGTCCTCTCCTCGCATAAGAGTCAGGGTGAGGACCTCCACATCCGGGTGTGGGTCGACAGTAGTGCTGCTGAACGGATAAGCAAGTAGGATATTTCTGCAAAGGTCAAGGACACCACTACGGCTCTGACAGGGAGGAGCGGTAGGAGGGTGCTCATCCTCATTAAGGATGCGGATGGACTTACCACTCAGGATGAGTTCATTACGGAGGAGTCGGTGTCGATCAAAGTTATGTCCATGCGACCGGCCTACGGTGCCAAAGCAGGTAGTCACTGCGGCTGTACCACCCATCCTTGCGCATAAATTATCGGTCGATAGACATATCCGTATCTGACGGGTGGCTTGTAGGGTTATGAGACGTCCATCTGACAACCTTTGTTTTTACTGCTGGAAGCCAGCAAATAGGGCCAATTTGTTGTACCGGACCGGATCATAGCGGCCATTGTTTCACCTGCGGTGAGGCCGATCATCTACAGAAGGGCTGCCGACGAGAGGCTTTGTATCCTTTCTATCAGTTGCACGGACATACACCTGCGAGTAGGGGATGCAAGTTATTTCTAAGGCGAAACAATTCATCTGTTCAAATAAGCTAACAGGATTCTGTTCAAAGACAAACATTTAAAGGAACCATTTTTATATCGCATGTCATGTTTGATTACTTGTCATAAGTAAAATTGTGTAAAAGCGACTGAAATATCAAGATTTAAAAATATAAATACGCTGTACATGCAGAATTATCATTGAAATTTTACGATTGTATTCAAGACATTAAGTAAATAAAAAAATCTTTTATTTCTGATTAATACATAAAACGTTGTATAGATCACAGGAATGAATAAATATGATACTTAATGCGCGATAAAAGGAACTGTTCGAGCAATTATCTGGATGAGTCAAGGTAAAATCTTGATCAAAGCAGTCATAAAATACATAATTATTAAATCAAAAATAGATTTGATTAAAATTCATCTTAATTATTAAATATACATACATATGAAATAATATTTAAGATAAAATACTACTAAATATTCTTGTTTTATTGTATTCTATCGAGTCGTGCAAAAACAGTTCTATTGTCTAGTTTGATTGAGGGAGATACTGTTCTAAGAAACACTACTGAAAAATCAAAGAGAATATCTTAACAAAGTTACTAGCGGATTATAAAAATAATAGAAAATCAAGACGGTAGAATTCAACGGTAAACTGCCAGTTTGAAAAATGGATAAAAGAGAGAGAGAAGGGTGGGAGAATAAATAAAAAAAAAAAATTATGACCAAAGTAATGTTACGGACATGGCTACTATAAAATGTTTACAGCATGAAGTGAATTACATCCAACATTTTTAACTTTATCATTAGAGATTTAATTTCTTAAAATCATAGAAATGAAATGTTCCCCGAAACATTCCACGCGTTATGGAATCATCAGGTTGTGCGGGATAAGTTTCCATCGATAAACAAATAAAAATTAATGTACCCTTATAAAAATAACTTAAATATAATTAAAAATATTATATTTTTATAAAAAATCTAAAACAAATAAATAATAAAAAAAAACATTTTTTTAAAGTATCTATATTTGATTTTATATCTTTTTAAACTAAAATAAAAACATAATTTTTATTAATATATTAATACAATGAAATATTTACTTTTAAATAATAACTATTCATTTTGTTCTAATAAAATGCTTAACGTTTTGTGAAAAAACACGAAATATGATAAAAACTGACATGGTCGTTATTAACATTAATACAGTGAAATACTAAAATAAATAAATAAAATAATCCGCCGTTAAATAAATAATTAATACGATGAAATATTTTATTTATTAGACAATGTTATTAAAAATTTGTATAAAAAATATTATTGTTGACTTCTCAATCCGATTTTCGTAAATAAATTTGTCATTGATAAATACAAAATGTCGAAGAGAAGGAACAACCAAGAGGATATCGAAATTTTTCCACAGCACACTTTTTGTTCACTTTTACACGTAGAATCCGTAATGTATACCGGCCTACCGTTTTACATACAATATGTATATGTTGTGCGCCAGTTTACGATCGAAAATCCTCTAGAATGTCTTAACATCACTCCCAAGTACAAAATAAAATTCATTTCGCGACAGAAATTCTACAAATAATTTTAAACGACAACAGAAATAAATTAAATTAATTAAAACGTTTAATAATTTTTTTATTCGAAGTTTTCCTATGTCGCGGGGAGACCCGAAGGGTTAAGTCCTACAGGACAATTTATAGAGGGGCAGTCAACTGCCACGGCATCTTGGATGTGCTGCTTAACGCCGGTTCTGCTTGCCCCGGGGATGCTTAAATAGAATAAGGGAGAAAAAAGGAAATTTTGATATTGTGAAGCCGGTATTTTTCATTTATATTTGTGTTTTATATACTTTTTAAATTTTAATATCGGGGCCCTTTACACCCTATAAGTATTTTCAATGTTTGCGTTTAAAAGTTCTGTCTTATTTATTTTGGTGTTTTTAAATAGAATGTAAGGGCCCTTTACACCCTTATATAAGACGAACCTGGTGATAATTTAATCCCTATTTTAAAGAGTGTGACGAGGGCTCCGTAGAAGTCGATGCCCATATAACAAAAAAAAAATAATAATAATAATATCCTTGACAAAAGGTTATATTAATATTATTTTACAATTTAATAATAAACATAAAACGGGTATAATTTCATAATTAAAATAATAAGGTTCAAACTGCACGATACACTTAAAAAAGAATAACGAATGTAACGGCAAATTTAAAATTAATTAAAGATGTCAATTAAATTCAAATAATAGTCATATATTCTAACATTTATTGATGTGAAGGAACTGAATATGGACGAAGTGCAACACTGAATTATCAACAGACCTTAGAACGTAGAATTAAAAAAATAAACTTAAAACAATTTTTCGACGGTCAGGAAAAATAATATGGTCACAGCTGATATATCGATTTGGGTAGTAATATTATATTGTATATCAATTGTAATTGTTGTTATTATTGTATTGTATATTGAAATATTTATAAGAAAATACACCTGTTCCAGATAATCAACCATACGGTGTTTTATTTGTAGATGGGGGAGTTATGTTACAGTAAAATTTTGACGCATTGTATTCTATAAGCCTTCTATTGTATTCTATAATATTGTAATTTTTTGCGCGTATGCTTCATATCACATTTAAAAATGTACCGATTCAACTGCATCCTGTACACACACACACGCGCGCGCGGTTTATAACCCATTTAACAAAGTAATTAATGGCACTGTAAGTAGTGGTGATTCTTACCTGAAATTGCTACACGAAGTAGTTTTACCTGAACTACAAAATAATCCTTCGTTTGAAAATATTAATTTAATTTTGCAACATCATGGAGTTCCATTCCACCGCATTACAATTTGTCGGTAAGAGAATGTATTGGCAGTAACTCTGACGAGCGGGTCGGAAGACGTGGTATAACTGATCGTGTGACGTTACACCGTTAAACTTTGGGGAATTTCGAAAAATAGTATTTTCTCTCATAAGCCTAAAGATTTGCAACAGTCGAGACAAATAATCGAATATGAATATAAACCGTCAAACGGAAACAAACATTTATGTAAAAAATTGATACGAGTGTGAAAAACCCTGTACAAATATGTTGAAGTACGAGTACGTGGGGAGCATTTTTAGCAATTCTTGTTCGGTTTTTAAAAAATGTATAATAAATTTTACTATCTATAAATAATTTACTGTCGATTTAAAAGCACAAGTATTGTTTTCGGCTTTTGAAATACTGTATTTCTCGGTCAAGCTACTTTAGGGACACTATATTTTCTGATTCGGGGTAAGAAACGGTAATACGTACTCGTTAATCTTTTATTTAAAAAAATTATCCCCTGAAATCAGTTAAGAAATGGTCCGCAAATGAAAAAATATATATATATATATATTTTAGTGAAAAAACTGAGGAAAGGATAAACTAGTATAATACAAAACATTACCGTTAAATATAAGTAAAACGCAAGAGAACTGATCAAAGACATACATTATTTAACATAAAAACAATATATCATCTTTTACAGTGGACAGTTGTCCAGTGTAATATTAAAAAAAAGTCAAGGTTAAAAGTTTCTATCTAATGTTGTATGACACACGAGTGCGTGTAGAAAGAGAGAGAATGGTAGTGAATGCGCAGCTGTCCAATATAAAGTAATTATTATGAACGACTAACAAATCTGTCGTATTTTATTCTTTCGGTTTTTTTGTCTATGCGATCTCAATACATACCACGCACGCGCGTAGACAAAGCAAATAAAATGTTTAGACTGCAGAATTAAAGGAAAGAACTATCATAATTTTAATACTACATTTTCTATACGAATATAATTTTGTCCTTGATTAAATTTTTTGCATTTCCAAGCATACAATGTAGAAGGGACACGAGAGCAAAGCTGATAATTTTTATTAATTTACTATTATTAATAATTTTCATTACAGTTATTGGAGGAAACAGAAACAGACAAATCAGCTTGCATTATGGGTCAAAAACGTACTGCCGGGTTAATTGTCCGCAATAACTCGATTGTTGTGTCAACGGAGTTTTACAAGTGAATTGTCATTTTGTTCAGCATAAAATGCTTAATAAATTTTGTAATAAGTAAAAATTTTATCAAACAATTAATTACAAAGATATGGACGAATAAAAAATTAAGATGGCCCCATTTTGAAATCTTTCAAGTTGATGTTTTCAAATTTTTTTTATTTTGTAGAATAAAAAATTAAATTTTCCAAATTTAATTATTGTAGGTTAACCTGTTCCTGAGAAGTGATTTTTTTTTGTTGAAAATCACAAAATTGCGTCCAGAAGGAAAACAAAGCAAAGCAGGCTTATGTCGGTTTGAACGTTTTTGCACCTTTTGGTGTCCTGAATCAGTTTCTGGAGTTCGGCGAATACGTCCCGCAAACTCTGTACGTATGTTCTAATTATAAATATATTAAAATTACAGAGAGCTGTATGTTTGATATTTCAGTCGCTGATAAAAAATGAACTAACCTGTGCGCATCATTGAAATATGAATTTTTATATTCCATTGAATATTTTACATCCAATTTATACCGACGTGAATATATTTTTCAAATAAAATACATTTAACTAATTCGTCAATCGATCTTAAAATTAAAAATAAAAGGATCGGATAAAATAATTAATAATGAATCTTAATTCTAATATATTTAAATTAAACGTAATGTTTATAAAATATAATTTGAAGATAAAAATTATTAAAAAAAAAAGATATAATAAATAAACCGCTATCAGAATCATTTACAGAAGTGTAGTTAAATATAATTCATTAATAGATTTTTTTTCTGACACATTAGGAAAAAATAATCACATACTTGTGAACCAGTCATTACGAAATTTTACCTGTAACTTTCTTATGACACCTGGAAACTTAACCGCAGTTTAAATCTCATCAATCTCACTGCTATGTAAATCATTAAATAAAAACGTTATAAATAAAAATCTATAACTTCCTTTACCAATATTTAATGTCGTCTATGTTAATATCGACTTCAAACAGTAATTATTTGATTTACTAAATTTAATTCGTCGTCTATAAAATATCAGTTTGTATTAGTGCCATAATATACGTAAAAATAAATTAATTTGATAATAAAATTATAGGAAATGACAACAGTTTACAAATTTACGGCTGTACAGAGTAACATTCTGTATATTTTTAGTTCCCGAACTAAGAATTTACATCATCAGGGTAAGCCATTCTCGTAATCGGCATAGATTCGACATTCGATTCGGTAGTAATATTTGAATATGCCAAATTATGCATATAGCGCGGACGAGGGATCCTAGTGATAAAATAAAATTTGAACATGATGAATTAAGGAAACAATATTACTTACAAAATGTTCTGACGCAGCAGAGACGTCAGTGAAAATAGTAAAATCGAAGAATAAAAAATAAATTTTAGTCGAGAAATACGAGAAAAAAATACAGGATGGTGTCATTTTTTTACTGATAAGAGAAGTACTTTCCTTCTGTTGTAGATTTAACAATAAGTAAAATAAGATTGCTGCAACTACCTGTAAAATTGGAATAAATAAACCTACACCACATGTAAAGCTACTGAAATAATATTAGATTTCAGATATATATTTGAGTCAAGCCAATATTTTCCTTTTATATATATATCTCAGTTCAGTTAAAAATTCGCTAATTTTAAAGTTATTTTTGCTGTTGATTAGCGGAAACGGAATTCAATAACTTTTCTAGGTATTTAAATTATGAGTTTACTTAATTTTCCTTTACGGAATGGATCCAAAACTTTCTTAAAAACTCAACGAAGAATTTACTATTCTGTTTAAAAATGAATAAGATGAAATGGGAAATTTGTTACAAGGAAAGCCTACATTATAACTGCCAAATTCAGTTCTGTTATCAAAATGATATTTTATTTAAATTTTATAATAAAATAATATACTGTTAATCTATAAGGAAAAACAGTTTTACAAATGCCATTCTATTACAAAAAAAAAAAAAAACAAACAAAAAACAGTACACACGCGCTAGTATATATAAAATTTTTAAAGCGTGAAAAATCAGATAATAAAACATAGGTTAAATGTATCATTAAATATTTTATTAGTTATCTGTTTGAGAATAGCTTTGTAATTAGGAAAATCTTCAAAGAATCACTCTTCTATCTCGCCTTAGAAGATCCCCCTTATCAGGAATCGAAACCAGGACTTTTAGTAAAAATGTTTAAAACTAAACCGTTCATCTAACGTGTACTTTTTAACGACTGACAATGAAAGAAAACAGTAACGTATACATTTTTATAACATCAACAGGATATTAATAACTGCTACACAAAGCTTAGACAGTATTAAAACCGTGTCCTCAGTCGAGATTTTGGTTACAAATATAATAGTGAATAATTAATAATAAAGTTTATTTTACATAGACAAAAATATTGTAATTTAAACTCATTTCAACTACATCTTATGTTACCTTAAGTCAGGGTTGAAACTACTCAAATTTTGTAAATTTTGACTACCGACTCATTAAACCGTGAATATTATTTATATTATTATCTTTTATTTAAGAAAATAAACAAATAGCATATGTTCAGAGCCGGGCGCTAGTTTCTACTTATTGTTAAAACAATTTAATACAACTCATAAAGACGATAATATTTAGAGAGATATTTTTCACTTCGATATTTCATTAGTTTATTAAAATCATACATAGTCTTTTAATTTGGTACTAATAAAATTCAGTCTAACTGTAGTACTGCAATTATCAATTTTATTATACAAATAACCTTTTCGCTGTCTTCTAATTAAGACAAATTGGAAAATTAGTGCGAAACGTACGATTATTTTAACTTCATAGCCGAGTTAATTTCTCGAATTTCCGTTATTATATCGCTAAAATTTTATTAATACGCTGTTTTAACTAAATTTTATTTAAGGATTCTATTTCATTTCTTTTTAATGATTTTTCCACAAAAGTTAATAAAATTTTAACTGCAATTTTTTTTTCTTTAAATAAACTAACAAGAGTAGAATTTTCTGAATAACAAACGCCAAACAAAAAATTACAAACAATTTTAACAATTAAATTAATAAACAATACGGTTTTTTTTTTTAGTTGCCGACCTAAATTTAACGAGTAGAAATATATAATTAAATAGTCCCCAGACATAAATATGAATAAATAAAAAAAAAATTGTTAACCGATTAAAATTATGACTTTAATTAACGAAATTTATTTAGTATAATTTTAAAATATGATGTTTACTTAAGGTTAAAAAACAGAAATTAAAATATGAATTCAAGTATGAAAAACTTAACGGCTGGCGATGAAAATTTACTTGATTTTTCACACGACGTTTTAACGTCTCCTCTTTTTCGTCGAACTTTCGAAAGGATGTCATCGTCGTTGTAAGATATTACGTAAACATTACTAGGAATTAAGATAAAATTTGGATAAGCTTATTTGAATGCGACGTTTATTTATGCGAGAAAAACATTAATACACAATTTTTAAAAGTTCAATTAATTGTTCAGTTTTAGTGCAATAGCTTTTTTGTGTAAGACGAGTCTAGTGAATTCTAGTGAAAATTTAACTTATACCGAATATCACCAGGTATTATATTGTAGACTATATTATCTATAGACTATATTGTTTATTATTATCTTAGTACTGTCTCAAGAAAGAATATTTTTATTCGGTGTCGTTTTTAAACAAGCGACATAACCATCTATTGAGCGTTGCTACGGACCAGCTACAAGCTATTATTCCTAGCAACAGCGAATCATCGCATGTAAACAATAACCTACTTTCTTTTTCCTGTTTAGCCTCCGGTAACTACCGTTTAGATAATTCTTCAGAGGATGATATGTATGAGTGTAAATGAAGTGTAGTCTTGTACATTCTCAGTTCGACCGTACCTGAGATGTGTGATCGCGTACTTACTTTTGCTGTTCTACATCAAATAAATTTAGTCTTCTTGAAAACACTGGTGACAACGAAGGTAGTCGTGCCGAATTATTAAAACCTGAGCCTATTTTTGAAACAGGCGTTAATGCGATAACCGAATTGAAAAATTTTCTGTCACAATTATTTCCTAACTGTAATGTTATTAAATATAAACTGACAACAATGAAATCGGGCCACACGGTAAAAGTGGACTTTTGATGAATCGTCTTGAGAAAAAACGAACAACTGTCTCAGACTAGCAATCTGGAATGATAACAGGTTGTCTGATAAAAAACTAGAATCAAAAGCTGTTTTAAATATTATTAAGATAGACATAATGCTTATATCTGAAACAAGGTTTACTAACAGACATTCTGTCAAGTTTCATGGCTATACAATATATATTATGCTAACTGTTCGATCTCCCACTCTGTTTAATAAATTGACCAGTAAACGACGTTTTCGAGATTTTTTAGTCCAAGGTTACAAGGTTTAAGTACAAGGTTTGGACGTGTCTTTAAAATCACCCGCCCATACGGATAATGTAGTACACGAATTGACCAAATTTATTCAGTCAGCGGTATGGGCCCTCAATCCCAATCTGGATTCTGCTCCCTCCCCCCAGCTCTCTTTTTTCCTGTTTTGCCTCCGGGAATTGCCGTTCAGATAATACTTAAGAGGATGAATGTAGTCTTGTACAGTCTCAGTTCGACCACTCCTGAGATGTGTGATTAATTGACACCCAACCACCAAAGAATACCGGTATCCGCGATCTAGTATTCAAATCTGTATAAAAATAAATGCCTTTACTAGGTCTAAACGCTGGTACTCTAGACTTCCAAATCAGCTGATTTGGGAAGACGCGTTCACCACTAGACTAACCCGGTGGGTTAACTTAATATGTAACCTATAATATCTTTTTTTATCGATAAAGTACTGAAGTTACCTTTGCTGTTATAACAAAATGCAAATCTGTGGTGGTAAAAAAGCATATGAATTTTTATTTTTTTTTTTTTACTCTAATCTGTTGTATTATATTTTACTTTACTTCTCTTTTCGTAATTTATTGTATTTCAAATTTTTCATTACTACGAAATTAGTAAAATAATTAAAATCAGTGTTTGTTAATTAATTCTTATAGGATGTTAGTATATTTTTTCCTAATCTATAATTGAATATTTTTTATTAAAATAGGAATGCAAGATGCATTTTTATTGCTAAATCTAACCTTTATTTAAAATAAAGTTAATTAACTTTTTTTCTTTAAATTATTTTCTAAGTCACTTAGTTTTGAAAATAATGCATTACATAATGCATTACAATATTGCAAACGATTTTTAAAATCGTTATATTCATTTTAACTGTGTAAAATCCATTTTGACCAAAACACAAAAATATTTAAAAAATTTAATTGTAAAAAAAAAACTATAAAAATATTCAAAGTCGATAAATTAAAAACTTTAGTTAAAAAAATTTAGCACCGTAATTCAGATTCTTTTCTTACTTTATTTTAAATATATAAACTGATTTCAACGGATTAAACGCTTTTTCAAATAAAACAAAAACAAATATTAATTTTAAAATAAATGATTTATCTTTAACAATGACCAGTGTTTTACATTCTCCCTCTTGCCGACATGAACAGTGGTCGTGTACAAGCGTTATATAGTTTTTTTTACATTTGTCCTTGAATTGTTTACATACAATAGCGTTTGCGTCTTTGTTTTAACTACTGTCAGTTTTAACTGAATTTTTTTTTTTTTTAGCACAAGCGGCAGTGTAATTATAAAAAGAATTTTAGACTACATATATCTTACAGTTCTATACTTGTTCATCCATAATTTTATGTATATACAAAACTCTTTTGACCGAACAAATACAAAAAAATTTCAATAAAAAATCCTTTTTTCACGCTTACTAGGGAATATAGAATAAGAAATGAAATAATTTCCTGTCTTCACAAAAGACGAATATATATTTTAAATATCGATATACCGATTCAAAATGTTCATTACGATCGCTAAATGGATTGTCTAGTTAATAAACATCATTACTTTTATATTAAATATTACTCTTACTTAGTAATATTAGTGTAGTAGATATTTTACTTACATCACAGTCATTAGAAGAATAGAAATGATATCTAAAACAATAAATTAATATAAGATACGTTTTGCGCAAAATCTTTTAACTAAAAGAATGACATTAGAATATGAATTATAACACTACAACAATCCAATGATGAGCCGATTACCTTACGTTCACATAAGTTATAAGAAAACTTTTCTTAGGATTACCAGAGGAATTTCCGCTACAAAATACATGAAATTATCATTATAATCATTCAATCTAATGATCAGTACGCCTTGAACATCTATCATTTTTATTTTTTTCCGGGAAACTGGTCAGATTTGACCTCCATGATCAAATTATGCTTTTAATTTAAAAATGATGCGGTATTAAAAGCACTAATATGAAAAAATATGTATTTGTAATAAAACATTTTGCGTCTCAGTTTTCCTTTTTACCAAATGAGGTTTTTACCGTCCAAATTACATTGTATTTAAAATTTAATTGCCAAAAGAAAAAGCTGAGAACACAGTTGTAGGACTTTCCCGTCACGCGGCCTTTTTCTGATGCACGGCTTTACGCACAGACACACACACGCGTGCGCTTAGCGTATTTCTTAACGCGCTTACCCTATTTCACTACATTATTAAATAACTCATTTCATAGAATCTTTAAATTTCGACCTCTTAAGTTCGGCTGATTCAGAAACTTTTGCAAATTGTTTATTTGGCGGAGATTTTTTTATTAGTTTTTTAAGTGTTAATCAATTTTTTAAAAGCTTTATCATTTTTATGTGTAATATGAGCGGTACTTCAAATAAAATTATCCGTACAGCCCATTCTCAAGAAATGTAAAAGTGAAGCGAGCGTTCCGTTTAAAATAAAAAGAATATTTCTAAACGTAGTCGATTAACTTGTAGTAAACTGTAAAAAAGATTTTCATAAAATGAGGAAATATTTATTATTACTTTCAAACAATTTTTTTTTTTAACTTTCCCCAAAAAATACTTTTCTACCAGGGAAGACAGTCGAAGTCGAACTGAGAATCTATTTTTGTTTTTTTTTTGTTGAGATATTTAAACGAATGGTATTGAAAAAATTATATATAAAAGAGAAAAAACCCATTTACCGAAAGTTAGAATCGTTAATCGCCCCAGTAGTTCACAAAAAAAATTAAGTAAAAATAATATATACATATACACACGCGCACCCAACCCTTCAAAACACAGTAGATTTACTTCGGAGCAAAAATAATTCAAACTTCAAAGAATCTCCTAAACTTAATCACAAATAAAATTATTTTAACACGAATAGAAAGCACGTAGTTTTCTTAGTGTTGAAATTAAACATTTAATTCAAGGAATTTAATTTTAAACTCGCCGTAATAACTGAAGGATATTAATTTTTTTCAAAAATTAATGCAATTAATTCCTCAAAAATTTCTAATTAAGTAAATTATAACCGAACAAATATACATATAAAAAAACTTTTACAACAGTACGAATAATTTTTACGATCTTCGCAATTTTATTATGTTAAAAGAGTTTCGTGGAGCGCGCGGTCGGGTAGAAAAAGAGATGAGAAGAGAAGTCGCAAAATTTCTCTAAGTTCTCACCTGTTAACTACAGAAATGAAAAATTGTAACATCGATAATTCATAAAAACATGTATAGATCCATCCACAAAGAGGAGGCTTCTAGAAAACTATTATTCTTAATTATGACAAAATATTTCTGTTTAAAACCACAAAATCTATAGTTTTACATACGGACGTATAATATGCAATTTAAAACGATATCGGTCCAATTATTTTAAGTCTTCCGTATAAAACAGAAAGTAAAATATGAAATATAATATTTTCGTTATTACAAATTTTAGCAGAAACAAATAAACGCCATTATTATGCAGAATAATAATTAGACGAATGGTATATAAAAAAGCATAAATATAAGAGAAAAATCACACTTGCCAAAGCTAGAATCCTTAATGCCCCAATAATTCACAAAAAAAATGAAGTAAATATATATATATATATATATTCAGGCAACCAACCAAATACCATATTATTAGTAAGTACGCCGTATCCCGCCAATATTTCAATACGCAATCAAAATTGTATAAAACATTACGAATCATTCTAAGAAAAAAATTAGAAATAAAAACTTAATACAAAATAATTCCAAATAGTAATTAAACAATAAACTATACGAAATACTGAACAGTTTAACCGTACAAATTACTTTAAATAACCGCAGGTGGAAGACAATATAATAGCTGTTGCTATGGCAACACAAAAAAATTCCATGAAATTTAAAAAACTTAATCGTTATCTTAGATAAGAAAAAAAACATATTTAAATAAAATCAATTAATACCTTTTAAGAAGTGTTTTATGTCGCAAAAGGTTTTTCCCGTTTTATGAAAAACCATTACATACGTAAAAGAAACGAACCTTTTAATTAAAATATTATTTAAATTTATACCGGGGAATCGAGTTAGAGCATTTTAATCGCTATCAAAAATATCATACGTTCACGTTTAACGATGAAATTTAAATGCAAAATAATAATATACCGATTTAAAAAGGAAATTTTTAAAATTTTGAAAAGATGAGACATTTTGTAAATATTTTACCGTATAAAAAATCGGATGTAGAAACCACATAACTTCCGTGTACGTCTATTTAATTACATATACACATTTTTTTAAATGAAAAGTACATAAAATTATATTTCATTAACAAATTCTAATATTTTTTTATGATTTTTTTTATTGTTTTATTTTTTTAAAATCAGAGGTTAATAATTAGTACTAAATCAATAAATTAAAAAAAAAAAATTTTTTTGGCTATAACATTGGAACCGATGAAAACAAGCATCCTACTTATGATATATCGTTGAAAAGCCTTCAAGGACAGGTACACAACTAGATATTACAAAAGTCTTAAATCCAAAATTTCAACATCCTACAGGGGAATCATTTTCGAGTTATCCTTTTCGACTAGGATTAAAGAACACATCAGCTGTATAAAGGACACAAAGAACGATCTAATTTTCCCACACAGAATCCTAATTTTATTAATATTTTCGAGTACTCTAATAATCTTTATAAAACCAATATTTTAGAAAATTTTCATTTGTGCTGTAAGTCGTCACACCTATTAAAAAATACCGAAAACTGTTTTTTCCATATATATCTGAATGAGTATTTGGAAGCCCCAATCTAGTGAATACGTATCTCGTTTAACATTGTCGGAAATGAGGAAAATTTGCAAGGAATGTTCAAATATTCTTTTTTAATTTTCTTAGTACTTTAAATGCTGATTTTCAACAAAAAAATGTAGAAACTTGTTTTTAGATATTTAAATGAAAATTACATTCATCAAAAGTAAAGTTGATATCTTCATTTGTTACCGAAAAATTAAAAAAAAAAGAGAGAAATACTAAGTTTCATTGTTACTCCGTTTTAACTCTTTATATTCGGAATGTTTAAAAAAATCCATTTTATTGAAATGGAACACCGCAAGAAGAACATATACTCACTCATTTTTGCTGGACGTTGACGAATCAGTCGATCATTCAGGACATGTTCTTTTATACACACCGGGTGATATTTAAGTTCGGGAACAGCTTTTTGCTGCGTATCTGAGAAGTATCTGGAAACTGAAAGAAATGGACATAATTACAAATAAAAAAATTGTTGGGTTTTTTTTTAATTTTGTCCGCCGTATTGAATCAAACATAATTTTTTTAAATAGGATGGTGACCCACGATTTCGATTTAAAATTTTACAGGAAAAACAATCGTAAAACCCGTTTTTCTGTTAATTCCTTCGTTGTCGAGCGATAAGCAATCAAATTTGCTATGACGAAAAAATCGTTTCAACAATAAAACGAGGTAAAACGCGCTTCATGAACAATTTTATTGTATTTTAAATTCATAATGTATACAATAATAGTACATGCCTTCCGATAACTTGATTAAAAAACATAAAATTAGAAAAATTGACCGCGTCGGGAAACGCAAGATAGTGGTGGCGAAGCGGTATGGGGATACTAGTATATATATATAAGCTGTATTTGTATGTGGAAATAAAAAGCCAAAATGAGAAGTTAATAATTCGCATTGTTGTAAAATAATAACCGATTTACCTTCTAAATCTGTAACAAATTTTTAAATTTCAAAACCGTTTAAATTTTTTCAAATTTTGTTGTGTTAAGTAATTTAGTACTGAAAACATTTAACAAAATTTTAAAATTAAATATTGCGATAATTAAAGTAAATAATACCTAGGTTGTCCTAGCCGTTTAATTTGTAGTAGTATTGCAAATTACGTTATTTTTTATTATAACTATTGAGAAGGCTGTTTTTACTAGGGTTTGGGCCATAATTCCAACATTAACTGTTTAAAGTTTGTTATCAAATGTAATTCTGAACGGTATACGTAACAAAAAAGTTACTACGGGGGTTTTAACTCGTTTTACTTCTATCGCGATTTTTCCGTTGATTCAAGGCGTTGATGAGAAATCGTTATTACAATCGTGTATTGCTTCCTATTTAAAAAAAAAAATTGATTCAATATGGCGGATCGAAGATGGCTGACAAAATACAGACGGAAATTTAAACACGATTGAAAAAATAAAGCACGATAATATTTTGAACAAACTGTTATTTTAGTAGAAGAAATTTCTTTTATACGCATCGAATGTAAGGGCAACTAATGCTAAAACTGCTAGAAAATCTTTCTAAATGGAAATAATTGTTTCTCGATAAGGAAAACTAATCGAAGATAATTTCCCAATTTCGTATTACTGATAATAACCGAAACCTTATCGACCAGTGATTCCCAAACGGTATGCTGCGGCCTCTTCATAGGGGCGCTTCGAAATATTGTAAAACCTCCATTACAAAGATGCTTAACAAATGTTAATGCGATTCGCCTATCCGAACCTGAGATAAATTTTTGATATAAGAATAACAAAACGGTGGACAGGAGCGAGAACGAAGGAGAAAGTGTCTCCTTCGTTCGAAGGAGCAAATTGAAATTAATTTTTATCGCAGAATTCTTCAATTCTACGATGAATCGTATTCATTTAAAAAGGATAGTTTAATTTATCATAAAGAAATGAATTTGTTATTTTGATTATATTTTTTGAGTTGACAAATGGAAATCGTACTCATACTTCAGCAATATTTCCACTGTTCTGTCTTACACGAACGAGTTGAGTTACTTATAATCTAAATAGATTTGATAAGATAGGAAGTAGTGGGGCTACTGCTGTCCATAGATATTACCTCCTATCCATAGATAGATAGATTCA
Organism: Lycorma delicatula; assembly: GCF_047948215.1. NCBI lineage: Eukaryota > Metazoa > Arthropoda > Insecta > Hemiptera > Fulgoridae > Lycorma > Lycorma delicatula. The sequence goes on along the minus strand of NC_134461.1, from coordinate 256,520 downwards.
TCTATTTTGTAGAGGAAATTCCTCTGGTAATCCTGAGAAAAGTTTTTTTTATAACTTATGTGAACGGAAAATTATTTAGTCTAAATAAACGATTTGAAGGGTTGTAGAGTGATTTAATGTGATTCTTTTATTTAAAGGATTTTGCGCAAAACTCGTTTATTAATTTGTTTTACATATCATTTCTATTTCTTCTAATGACTGTACGCAAAATATCTTATAAACTAATATTACTTATTAAGAGTAATATTTACGAATGTAATGATGTTTAATAATTAGACAATCCATTTGGCGATCGTAATAAACATTTTGAATCGGTATATCGATATATAAAATATATATTCGTCTTTTGTGAAGACAGGAAAATATTTCATTTCTCATTCTATAATTCCTAGTAAGCCTGAAAAAAGGATTTCTTATTGAATTTTTTTTTGTATTTGTTCGTACAAGAGTTATGTATATAAGATAATACGTACTGTAAAGTAAAACTCTATATAATTACACTGCCGCTTGCTAAACAAAAAAGAAATTTCAGTTAAAACTGGCAGTGTAGTCAAAACAAAAATACAGACGCTATTATATGTAATGTTTTCAAGGTCAATAGCATATAAAAAAAAACTATATAACAAATTACTTGTACGTGACCACTGTTCATACTTATTTGATACTAGCAGAAGCGGCAATGCTTTTATAGAGAGAGAGAGAGAGAGAGAGAGAGAGAGAGAGAGAGAGAGAGAGAGAGAGAGAGATATTGATAGAGAGAGAGTTTAAATGAACGCAATTGAAAATTTGATAAAACAAATTAAAAAACTGAACTTGACAAATTTTACCTTTCACTTATTCTCCTTCCCCTTTTCCCTTTCCAACTTTTTCCTTTGACCGTTTTCCCTCACCCCTCTCCCAGTTTCCTTGTATAACGTTAAGTCAATGCCCCTCCCATTATTTGATGTCATACCTTATCGGACCTTCCTCTTCCTGTTTATTTGTTATTATTCACAGTATTTATCTTTTAATTTTATTATAATATAAAAATATATACCGTATTTATTCGAGTACCCCTCGCCACGATTTTCCGGACCGAAAAGCTAAAAAAAAAATCGAGTACATACCGGTATTTTAAAGTGCAATAGATGATAAAAAAATACGAAAATATTCAGAAAGTAAAGCGTTTAATTCGTTCATTTAAACTACAATATTAATATTACATTCATAATTAATTACCGTAAGTACTAGTTTAGTTCAGAATCAGTAGGCCAGTAAAACGAAAAGAAAGTACCACGATGAAAAAGATAATTCAATTCGCTTTTTAATATGGGGTTTTATTTTTAATTAATCACCGTCTGCAAAGATATAACATTGCTATTGTAATTATGTAATGTTAATGGCGTAAAATAATTAAATATAAAATGAAATCTATTAATTTTCATTACGCGTTTTCATTTGACGATGTAAAAATATAATTGACAACATTTTGTCGTCGATGTCTATCTTTTTACTAGTTGGAGGGTTTTAAATAACATGTAAATCAATACCGGATAAAAAAAGACAAATAAAAATGATTTGTTATTAAAATTTTAAACAATTTTTTTTTCAATAGACTTTTCTGTTCCACACCTATATTAAAATTGTACAATTTGAACATTCCTCAAATAGCACATTTTAATAGGTTAATATTAAACCGGTGGGTAATATTTAGGAAAAAGGGTAAGTTACGTCAGACTTCAAAAAAAGTGTTATAGTTATGATACCAAAGAAAGCAGGGGCAGATAAATGTGAAGAACACAGAACAATTAGCTTAACTAGCCGCGCATCAAAAATCTTAACTAGAATTCTGTACAGAAGAATTCAGAAGAGAATGGAAGAAGTGTTAGGAGAAGACCAATTTGGTTTCAGAAAAATTATAGGAATAAGGGAAGCGATTTTAGGCCTCAGATTAATAGTAGAAGGAAGATTAAAGAAAAACAAACCGACATACTTGGAAAATATAGTTAAAAGAAGAGATAGACTTATAGGCCACATTAAGGCTTGCTGGAATAGTCGTTTTAAAATTGGAGGGAAAGGTAGATGGGAAAAATTGTGCAGGCAGGCGACGTTTGGAATATGTAAAAGAAATTGAAACGACTGGCAATAAATAGAGAATCTTGGAGAGCTGCATCGAACCAGTCAAATGACTAAAGACAAAAAAAAGATATTAAAAGTAAAAATATAAAATAATAAATAAATAAATAAATAAAGTATAAAATATTAAAAGTAAAATCGGTTTCATATATTAAATTGAGGGATATTAGAGGGAATACAGAAGTGCGCGGATCTATATAAAATTTAAATTATACCACTCCTTCGGTCACATGTCGGAGTAATAGTGCGTCTCAGCCATTTATTCGGAGGTCCCGGGTTTCCGTTTTATATTCCCACGCAGAAGTTTCTATCTTATATGGTGAATTAATCATAAAAAATCTGATGCGGACACTACATGACTTCCTTGTTCGCCTATTGAATTACATATACACAGTTATTTAAATGAAAAGTACGTAAAATTTTATTTCATTAATAACTTTTGAAAGGTTTTCTTTTTTTTTTTATCTTATTGTTATTACTGAATTATTATTTATCGTAATTTTATTTACAATCAGATGTTAATAATTATTAACAAATCAATTTTTAAAAAATGATAAAAAAAAGGAGACGAAGTCGGATTCGTACCGAATTTAATTATTTCATTAATTAAAATTTAATTTTTCTATAAGTCTGGAACCGATGAAAATAAGTACCACTTATCATATATCATCGAAAAGCTATCGATGAGGACTTTTTACTGCAGTTAAGAAAAAGTCCAAAATCCAAATTTTATTGATCTTGCGTTTTTTGAACGCTTTTGGTCCAGTCGATTGCAATCAAAAAAGTAACTAGACGTTACAACAGTCATAAATCCAAAACTTCAACATCCTACAGCTAATCGTTTTTGAGTTATTCGAGATACATACGTACGTACAGACGTCACGCCGAAACTAGTCAAAATGAATATTTCCGTTGAAATATGAAAACCGAAATTTGTTCTGATCGTTATACTTCCTTTACTTCGTACAAGGAGTAAAAATTAGAAGGACACCTATGTGTCACGATAAAAAATGATTCTGATCAAACTACTTTAATTTTGCAACCGACAGGTCTAAAAAGGCGAATAAATAAAAAATTAAAGCTTGAATAATCTTCTTGACCGTATACTTCAGATTTAAAAAAATAATCAAATTAAAAAAAAGATCGGCGAGAAAAAACATTTAAAAAAATTTTAAAGTATTTCTCCGCGTTTGATCGAGCCCATAGGGGAAATAAAGTTTATCAGCGACTGCAATAACCCACCGGGTTGGTCTAGCGGTGAACGCGTCTTCCCAAATCAGCTGATTTGGAAATCGAGAGTTCTAGCGTTCAAATCCTACTAAAGTAAGTTATTTTTACACGGATTTGGATACCGGATCGTAGATACCGGTGTTCTTTGGTGGTCGGGTTTCAATTAACACATCTCAGGAACGGTCGAACTGAGACTGTAAAAGACTACATACACTTGATGTACACTCATAAATATCATCCTCATTCATCCTCTGAAGTATTATCTGAAAAGTAGTTACCGGAGGCTAAACAGGAAAAAGAAAGAAGTGAACTGCAATAAAATAGTTTAAATCTTAAAATTTTACATTTAATTTCTTTTTTTCGATTTTGCTAAACGGAAATGTTCCATTTTAAAGGTAAAAGGCCACTTTTGTCTTTAACGCTGCATATCTCCCTATCTAAGCAACGTAGCGATAAAATAAATAAAAAAAAGGGTTTTCATCTAGACGATTTAGCTTTAATGATAAATTGTGAAGTCTTTAATGTAGCGTCACAGTTTTTGGCTTTTCTTCATTTTGTGCCGAGGCATTGAAATCTATTGAAAGACTGTGACCGGACCGAGTATCATCCGCTCTCAGCTTAACCTAAGATATGCAATGTTTAAAAATAATAATTGCAATTGCCGTTTAGAAAAAAAGCATCTTAAAAACAGTAATTGTAATTATTGTTTTTAACAGATGGTAAATTTAAAAATTTTAGGAGGCTCTCTAGTAACACCGGAACGGCCAGCAAAGCGGTTCCTGACCGTCTTGTTATATTTTTTTATGTGCGATAACACTTGCATCATAATTTTTCATCCTAGTAATATATTTATATAGCTTCGTTTCCTTCCCGTAAAGATTTTATTACAATCTATTTTTTTTTATTTTAATGGATTTATTTTTAATAAGTTAAATAAGAATCTTTTTTTTTTTTAATTACTTTTCAAAACAGATAAACTTTATCGTAATATTTAAAAAAAAAAAATTATAAATATTAAGGGAGATTAATTATTATTTTAAATAAAATGTAATAAATATAAAATAATCGACAAATCTTGATTTAATTTAATTATATCGAACGTCTATATAAGAAATGTCTTTATAAGAAAACGTCTATATTAACGTGTTACTCGCACAGCAATACTCATACGTACGCACACACACATGTACACATGTTTACGGTTGTATTTGAATTGTACAACGCTTGACCAGTACTGTCTGACGGTAGCCAATCAGAGCGAAGGGAGCCACCTGCGTGTGTTAAAAACCCCGTCCCTCTCTCCCCCTCGTCGCATTAGTTAGACTGACAGAAGTTTTTACTTATGCCTCATCCCAAAAAAATTAAATAAAAAAAGATTTACCTCTAAAATTCCTCTTAGCAAAAGTCCTCTGTCAACGTATAAACTATACAATTTTATAAATTATGTTATGGTATTATTTTATCATTAACTCTTGAAATATTTATTTTTCATTTATTTATTTTTTTTTTAAATCTAGCACAAATGAAGTATTACAATAAATAAATATACCTTCAAAACTAGATACGGTGATACAGATGGGGTTGATGAAGCTTTCTATTATTTAATCAAATCTAATGTTCAATCTTGTGTAATGTCTTTATCAGTAATGCAAGATTTCGCACGCACACACACACCGCGAGCAAATGAAATATGTTACTCCATAATTACAATTTTTGCTTTTTAATTTTTATTAAAATACCAGTAGACCCGGCAATGCTTCGCTATTGCTATATATATATATATATATATATATATATATATATATATATATAGAGAGAGAGAGAGAGAGAGAGAGAGAGAGAGAGAGAATTTGATAGATTTGATACACAATTGAAAATTTGATAAAAAAATTAAAAATCTGAACTTCACAAATTTTACCTTTCACTTATTCTCCTTCCCCTTTTCCCTTTCCAACTTCTCCCTTTCGCTCTTCTCCATCATCGCTCACCCAGTTTCCTTTTTAGCCTTTCCCGTTTTCCCCTTTTCTCTTTCCACCTTTTCCCCGTTTTCCCGCGCGTAAATCAGTCCATTAGTTTTTTTATCTTTAGCGGACACACATACGAACATGCGTTTTATATATATATATATATATATATATATATATATAGAATAAAAAAGTCTATTTGAATATTTGTTTGTTTCGTAAATATGTCGACACCGGCCCCACCTAGCGGGTACAGTTTTTGCAAAAATATTTATTTTCACGTAACTAATATTCATATTCTGAATACGAACCAAATCGGTCCATAAATATAATTTTTCTAAATATCTCAACCCCGGCGCCAACTAGCGGGACCATTTTTTGCGGAGATAATTCTTTCCATTTAAGTAACACGTATTCTGAATACGAGGCAAATCGGACCATAAATACAATTTTTCAAAATATCTCGACCAAAGCGCTACCTAGCGGGTCCAAACTAATTCAGAAACCTTCCCTGGCATGCGTCCAACCGTTCCCTAAATTTTCATGCTATCGGATGAACGGTTTAGAAAGGCTTAAGAGACACACAGACAGACAAACATTCAATTATATATATATATATATATATATATATATATATATATATATATATATAATTACTTACTTAATAAACTTCTTATCAAATGTTACAACCCTCAGTATCGATGAACTGAAGGCGAACGTTCGACAGAAATCAATGCCCTTGACAACAATGTGCAAAACGTTGCTGTCAAAGTTCTTGCGACACCTGACGCAAATTCAGGTGAGACAGTCAGTATCATCGCTTGGAACATTTTTTACAAATATAAAACATATATTACAAAAATATAGTATATATCCCCAACGACAAATGTTTTCCAGCGATTCATCTCAAAGCTACCTCCAAAAATTTTAATAAATAATAATTACCTCTAAAGGTTTTTTTCTCTATTTTCTTTTTATATGATCTCTTTTAATCATTATGTAATTATTTCAACGAATATTACACTACTGGCTTTTTTCATCTACAATACTAACCGGTCACTACACCGAATACTTAGTACAGGATTCGAAACTTTTAATAATTTGAAGTATACGGGTTTCAAAAAAGTCGGTTTCCATTTTAAAAATGGTAGTTATAGTCGGTTACCTGTCCTCCGTACGGGTAAAAAAATATTTCCTACTATTTGAGATATTTCCATGCAAGAAACTTGCAAACTTATGGATGGAAGGGCAAGAAACGAAAAGGACCTAATCCGGTTGTTACCGTAAGTTAGTTAATCCCCCACAATTTTGAAACGGTGAAACATTCGTGATGACAGTAATCATATGGTCCTTCCAGGTTACGTAACATTTCAGAAAAGTCGGTTTAGTAGTTTTTTGCGTGAAAAACAGACTCTCAGAAACTACTAGATTTTTAAATACGGTATAATAGAATTTAAGTTAAACTCTACAAGTTTGTTTAACAGAGTTATTCTACTTCAAACCTAAAAAAACGTGTTTTTCGTCACTGAACTTTTCTGTTCTACGCTGGATATCGTGAAAATAAGGGATGATAGTACTGTTTTTTTTAAATTCTATTTTACAGGTCAACAAACATAAGAAACCATCAATTTTAGCCCTTATATAACGCCTTAAAAATTTCAGTATGACTTATTTCACAGGGGAACTGAAATCCGAGCGAAATTTACGCTAGCCGTAACTTTACAAAGAAGCGTTTTCGGACATATGTTTGTACGTGAACTTTTTCCTTTATTTCAAGATCTAGAATCGGTTCCCAAATTATTTCCCTTTCTTCCTAAATCACCCTGTATTTACGATAAATAAAATAGAACTGATAGTTACCGTTTATTTAACGTTCCATTTCGGACAAACCTCAAATCAGGTGACTTTTTATTAATACAAAAGTGCACGTTAAAACAATCGCACGCGCGCGAATAGAAATTTGATATCGCATATCACTAAATATTTAAAATTAAATAAGTAAAACGAATGAAAATTGCAACAACGGGAAAAGAACTTCTCCCCCTGTTACGCTGAAAGACGTGGGTTGAATTCCCGCCTAGTTATGGTAAACGTATAACAAAACAATCAAAACGTAATTAATAGCTGAACCGACTTAAAAGTGAAAAATAAAATTAATTACTCGATTTCCGTATCTGAGCGGTAACGTCTCGGCCTTTCATTCAGAGTACCGGGTTCTAATCCCGGCCAGATACGGTATATTTCATACGCTACAAATTTCCATTTTCACGTTCCCGCTTTAGAAGTTTCTTTGTAAGATTTTGCGGTGAATTATTTCATCGATCGAAAAAAATAAATAAATAAATGAAATATAAACATTTTATAGATAGATGGTAACAGTGGCGGATTGAGTCATCATGCACGCGTATCAGGAAGTTGTTATTACGTCTAATGTTTGACATAGCAGAACTGCGGTTCAAATTCAGTAAGTTAAATTAGTAAACAATAGTGAACCGTCTCTTTGTAATAGCGAAACCAAACGATCTGCTACTATGTACCTCATATTAAAGCGCAAACAAATCATCCAAATTTTGAACCGGCATCCGGGTTCAAAACTTTTTTCTTTTTTGAAAAGCAACTATCAATGGAATAGTATGATTTTTTCATACGTTCATAAGTACGAAATTTACTTCCCCCCCACCCTCAAAACACTTTATCTTTTCTTTTTTGGGATTCCTCAGACGTAAAACTTCGAGAAATTAAAAAAAAGACCATACCCCTTTTTGACTGATTATCATACTTTTCCTTCTTGCAGTATACCTTTAGATCTATGCCAGGAAAATAGAATGAAAAATATATTCGATCGGTTTATACAAAATTATAATAAAAAGTCATTTAATAAAAATTTCCGAAAAAACTTATAAGATGATCATTAGAGAGAATTTATCTTAAAAAATAAAAAAAAACGTAAAAAGTGATCCATTTTGTTAATAAATAAATAATTCAAAATGCATAAAAAAATAGTTTCTTAATTCACGTTTTAATTTTAGTTCATTTTTACTTCCTTGTATGAAGTAAGAAAGTATTGTGATCGCGAAAAATTACGATATTCAGATTTCAACTGAAATATCCATTTTGACCATCCCTGAATCCAATTTGACTACTTTGGGCGTGACGTCTGTACGTACGTATGTACTTAAGTATTTGGCATAAGTCAAAAAAGATTAGCCGTAGGACGTTAAAATTTTGTGTTTAGGACTGTTATAACATCTCGTTGTGCACCTCCCCTTTTGATTGCAATCCACTGTACCAAAAGTGTCCAAAAAAGACCAAAATCTAGTTTCTAACTGCAGTAATAAGCCCACATTGAAAGGATTTCAACGATATATCATAAATGGTATTTATTTTCATTTGTTCCAGTTATAGCCAAAAAAAATTTTAATTAATGAAATATTTGAAAGAGGAAAGGACATCGGTTAAAATTTCCTTTTTCATCTACATTTTTTTATTTTTTTTTAAATTTATTAATAATTATTAACCTTTCATTATAAAAAAAAAATTACGATGAATAATAAATCAATAGCAAAAAAAAAAGATAAAATATCTACAATTATTAATGAGATAAAATTTTACGTATTTACATTTAAAAAAAGTGTAAGTGTAATTTAATAGGCGTACAAAAAATCATGTGTTGTCAACATCAGAATCTATGTAGTTAAAAATTAATAATATTTTTACATTAATCATAAATTTTTAATTTTTTTTTTTTTTTAATCATTTAATGGTATTAATTTGTAAATTTATTACAATTTTTATACTCATTCATTAAAACAAGATTAATTTTATCTTGTGGTTTATGTTCAGCCCAAATAAAAAAATTGATTATTAATGTTTAAAGAGCATTATTATTTAAAATTTCCTTTTAATTTCATGGAACAAGGATTATTTTTTTTGCACTGTGAGTATGAGTGTGTATTTGTGTGTATGTAATATATATATGAAATAAGAGAAATACATTTATCTGACAAATATTCGCTCCAGTGAATTTTATACGTGTTTATTCTCTCAAAGAATCGGACTTATAAAACATATAACAGTATGAACGCATCAGGAACAAATGGTAGCATAACACACGCGCGCACACACACACACACACACACACACACATATATATATATATATATATATATGTGTGTGGTTTACTTATATATGTGTGTGTATATATATGTGTGTGTTTGGTTTACTTGTGTTTCCCATCACGATCTTCAGTAGTTTTTAATGGGCGTTCATTATGGATGACTTACATCATGTTTTTATATGTGTGTGTGTGTGTGTGTGTGTGTATATATATATATATATATATATATATATATATAACAAGTATTATTGAAATCTGATACCGACTGACTGAAATGTGCTATGTAGATAGTAAATACCAGAATACTTGACGGTTGAAATTCAATTAACCACAGGTCTCGGGAATTGTCAGCCTAAGTCATCTCATTTACATTTCATACATATCACTGGGTCATGGAGGGTTGCTTATTATTTACTCGTTGAACATATTGTATATACATATAATGTACACTTTAAGAGAAAAGAGTAAATTATACATTAGAATATATTTAAGAATTGCATTATAATAGGAAATGTACGTTACATAGACTATATTTATACTTAAAGTGTAAGTTAAGAAAATATTAAAAACTTAGTACAAGATTTTTTTAAAATGAACAGTTACACTAAAATATTTTACAAGATTTACAAATATAACTAAAATGAAATGTGGATGACAGTATAGAAAAAGTTATTTTATGTACTAATATTTATTTGTAAGAAACATTTCATCTAGTATTACTAATTGTAATCAACATGTGGATAAATAAAGGTTATTTATATATAAAACACACACACACAATATATATATATATATATATATATATATATATATATATATATATATATATATATATAAACTAGGTAATTTGCTGCATTGAACTTTTGTCAAAACCCAATTGATTTTGTACTTACCTTACATACAAGTTTGGTTTTAATTATTAGTTTTAATCACAAATTAATAGTAATACTACTCTTAAACATATTCCTGAATACCTGAATAATATTTCACATTATAATAAATATAATAATACCAATTTATAATGTTTCAAACGAAAGCAAGATTTAATAAAACGTACAGTAATGTTTTGACAGACCAACAAGCGTTTAGGAAGGTTAAATTCTTCAAACCGGCGTTCGTTAATTTCCGCGTACATTCGTTCAAGCCCGTAGCTGTCTACATACATCTGTTTTTACATCATGTGTTTAACTCTGGGTCGGTTACTCGAGATATATTTACCGACTGACTACCTTTTTATAAAATAACATTATAAAACGGATTTTTTTAAGATATATGCATTACTATTACAGATAAAATTTCTTTCTTTTTTTATTTTTATTTATTTAAATTACTTATTTTTTTATTTCATGAATTAATTTACTACGACGATTTATAGAGAAGCTTATGTATAGGAATATGGAAATGGAATTTAGTAGCGTATAAAAAATGCCATGCCTGACGGGAATTCGAACCCGGGATCTCCGGATAAAAAACCGAGATGCTACCACTCCACCACGGAAATCGACGGGTAAATATATATTTTTAAATTATATAAATAATTAAAATATTATTATTATTATTATAAGTATTATTATTACTTCGTTTAATTTTATGTATTTGTTTGAAACATTATGACGCGTAAATTTTATTTACTTTTTTAGGGTTCTATTGAACAATTTTTTTATTTATTAAAACATTTCTTACTATAAAAAAATATTTTATTACGTTTATCCATCATTAAACATATCGTTTTAAACGTAATTCTAAATGGAGTGCATTTATACACATTATTTCTTTTAAATTACTTTTTTCTTATGATAATTAAAAATCATACAATGGCTGTCATCGATACCGCCTCTAGAATAAAACCTCTCAACAAGACGAAAATTTTCTCGAATTTTTAAGTGATAAAAATTCTTCATCAAGACCATATTTATCAAAGATTTTGTCGTGTAATATGAGATGTAAAATTTTGCAATTATCATATCATAATCGTTTGCCGACCTACATTTAAAATTGTTCAATATTTAAGCGTTTTGACCGTCCATGTCTCTGTGACATAACAGCACTGAAAACCAAGAAGACGAACCGTTCGCATTCGACGGTAACGGTTCGAGATAATGACCGCATAAGTGTTTTCATCCTTAGGAAAATCGCTCGAGATTGTTCGGTTCAAATTTTAATTTCTGCCAAAGATTCCCGGTTTATTAACACATATGTTGTTGCAGTTAAGATATACAAATTTAGCAAATTTTTCCACGAGTATACATCTTTATCATTCTATCGCCCCGAATATCACTTCGCTTACTGACCGTTTAATTAAGTTTGAATAAAAGTTTTCTTTTTCCTGTTTAGCCTCCGGTAACTATCGTTTAGATAATTCTTCAGAGGATGATATGTATGAGTGTAAATGAAGTGTGTATTGTACAGTCTCAGTTCGACCACTCTGAGATGTGTTGTTTAATTGAAAATCCAACCGCCATAGAACACCGGTATCCACGATCTAGTATTCAAATCCGTGTAAAAATAGCTGGCTTTACTAGGACTTGAACGCTGGAACTCTGGACTTCCAAATCAGCTGATTTGGGAAGACGCGTTCACCGCTAGACCAACCCGGTGGGTCAATTAAGTTTGAAATTTGTTACACGTAACGATATTATAATTAGTACCAAGGAATCTTTACCGGAGTTACCGTTAATTATATCATCAGCAAAGATTATAAAAGATTGTAAAGAAGAAAAAGAAAAGATTATATTATACGTAGTCGATTATAATCGTTAAATATTTTTCCTTCAGCGACCTCAATCAGCCCCTTAATAAATATCTCATTAGAATAGTTTTAATGTTAACTTCATTCTATTATGACAGATTTTTCGTTTGCTGCTACTTTACGTCGTATCAATTAAATAACAACCCTTGTGAAAATGAAAACGAGCTTGCTATTTATTCGATTTAAAAAGGCTATAAGTTAAATAAATAAAAGATAACGGTTAAAAGAGATATTTAAACTGAATTTTTGGATTGTTCTACGTACAGCTATGGAAAATAAAAATTATTAGTTTCGATTTACATTACAATATATTTAGTAAAAGATTAAGATTTTTTTTTTGTTTGTGTATTAAAAAGCTTTCATCCTGAGAGAAAAAATTTCAACAAATTTATTTTTCTTATTTAAGGACAGATGGAAATACGTTTAATATTACAACTTGTTTTTATGTGTTTATATATCTATTTATCGGATATATTCTCGTAACTTGATCCGAAAAATGAAGTATTATTTTTAATGAAATACTAATATTAAGAAAAAAAGGCTTTATAGTTTAACATGGAAACAAAATGTTTCATCGACGTACTGAAACTTAACTATTTTTTTTTTTTTCAGTTTATATATTCAGAAACCGATTTTTTCTAAATGATTTATCGGTATTCTATTTTTTAAATCGTACATAAGTAGATATTTTATAAGTATTTTTATAAAAGAATAATTTGTTTTTAAAGGTATAAACGTTATAGCTGCAGAAAAAGAAGTCGCATCTGGACTTGAATTTCTGAAGCAAGCCCTGGAAAAGCTTTGTGTAATCTTTGCCGTATATCAATACCTTATGCCGGTGCGACGACTAGTAATCTATCTCGTCATATTAAAGTTAAACGCCCGGGAATTGATATTTCAAGACAAAAAAATTCTTGTCCTTGTGATTATCGTATTTCAGAAACGCATTACGATTTAAATCTTACGTCTATTGCGATATTTTTTTTAAGAAAATATTCATAAATAATGAATATAATTTCCTTATGGCTTTTTTTTTAAATATAAAAACTTAATAATACGGCTCAAATTTTGCGTGTCTGGATTTTTGAAAATCTTTGTGTTTTATGACCAGCGGCGGCTCGCGTATAGGCACTGTGGACTGCAGCATTACCTGTTTTCGCTTAATATTATCGATAACATTTAATATAACGAGTCCTTTTTTCTTAAATTCTTTCTTTATACTTGTACAATATATAATAATCCTTAAGCTTAATGTCAGTAGACATCCCCCAGTTTATGAAAAAGATACGAAAATCTTTGTACGGAATTGTGCGCTTCACAGTTCCAGCGGCGTTGTGTTTAGCTGTTGTGCGCATGCGCACATAGGAAACTGCCAGGAAGAGAAAACACAGTCGCTCCCACAGAGCCCACCCTGGCGTGCCGGCGGAAAATAGTTTTCTTTTACGCCACGTGTTTACGGAAACTTCCTTTTTCGTTCGCTTCTCTAATTCGATCATCTGCGGAAGGAATGCGAAAGTGTTTATTTGTCTTTTCAGTAGCGATCAGAAGACTGCTGAAAGCAAGGGCACTTGATCGCCAAATCAGAAGGGCTAAAGAGAAGATAATTAGTAAAAACTAATAACGAATTTGTTTCTGCGTACATAGAAATTGAAATTAACCGCCGTTGGAGTAAAGTGTTTTTAAGCGGAGATTTTATCGCCTAATATTACTAAAAAAATATTATCTGTTGACATTTTATTATTTATTCGATTAAACCGAATAGGCCTTTTAAGCGTAATATGCTTAGAAACGGTGGGCCGTATTCTTGAATGTAATAAAGTGTAGAATTAGATTATTATCCTGCTTTCTGCTATCGATTCATTCTTGTTTTCGGTTCTTTTATTTTACAGAAAACTTTAACCGCGGCCTTGAAAAGGCTAAGAAAATCAACTTCGTTAAATTTAGCTACGAACCGCTACCGTTCATGTCTGTTTCTAACCAAACGACACGATTTCAGCGATGAAGAATTCCAGAAACCGGGTATCTCTCGATCGGATGGACCGATTTGGATGAAATCGGCACGATGATTTTTTGTACGTGACGGCGATTAATTTGTCACGATAGGTGTAGGAGGCAAGGAGATGTGGACCTTAAGGTCCTGTATCTCAAAATTTTATTCAAAGGGCAGAAATGTTTCCTAGCGAACATATTTTCCGGTATTATTCAATCCCCTATAAAGGGATAAAAATATCCTTTTTTCGGTTTCTCGCGCGGTTGGCGAAAGGACCTGTTGGTCTGCCTAAATTATATTTGAACTATATTTCGACGAAATAGACTTTTCCGTTATCGGTCTAGAAATGTTAATCGCTGAAATTACTTAATTTTTCATATTTACTTATAATTCTAACGTTACATATTTGTTAAACTGTTTACGCCGTATCAAAACAGTACATACTGAGAATATTATTAAGCGACGTCAGGAACTGGGCGGAGCGAAAGCACGGTAACACAGGCTACGAATTTACCCGGCTCCTGTCTGGACATAGATGTTTTCGGGAGTCGTCGCTCCTCGATCGCCCCCTGGGGACGCCTTCCGGTCATACGGATTCGGATAGTAGAGTGCCTGTGTGATCATGCAGGGACTGTACATATCATATGGCTTAGATCCGGGCCCTGCAGGATAGGGGGGCAGGATTTTTAGCGGGGGAGAACCCCGCACTGCCATTAGTGCTGGCCTGACGGCGGCTGGCAGAGCTTTTTCCTCCCCCTGCGGAAAGAGAAAAAAAATGAATATTATTAAAAATACTGGTATCAACATTTTATTTTTATTAAATTTCAACTCTACCCGTATTCTATTTTCCCATTTTTGACAGCTGTTTTTAAACGCTGTACAGAGAAGTGAATACAGTATAAAAAATTAATGAAACTTATAGTAAAATCCAATATAAGTTACGTAAATTAGCGAGCGATTTAATAAATAAACCTCGAAAATGAGAAAACTATTTCACAAGAACAAAATATTTTTTATACATTTGGTAAATATAAAAAGCATATAAATGCTGCATAATAAATATGTACAACTTTATCCCGGTTTCAAAATCGCCACAATAAACACTTAAATTACTTATATACGCTATTACTATCTCGTATCAGACATATATATATATATATATATATATATAGGTTATCCACGTTAAAAATGTACATTTATTCCTACTGTGGAATTTTTAATCCCCATAATAATACTAGAAAGGCAACAATATTTTTAAGAAATTATATGCATAATAACTTTTAAAATACGAGTAATACATAATTTCTTATTTTTTACCGTATTTTACGATAATTTATTCAGTTAACGTAGTTTCTTAAAATTTTTGGAACTCTGCTTCAGATCGTGCTTAAAACATAATTAACGTTTCGTTACTTATTCCGTTATATTCAATAAACGGATGTAGAAATTTTAAACATTTTAAAAGATTTATTACGTTTTTTAACGGGATTTAAAAAACATTCGGTAGAATAAATCCATAATACATCCATAGATCGATTAACTCATTCCAATCAGGAAAAGGAAAGGTGGATATCGTTTTGATAATAACCGTAAATTAAAAGAAGAATTCCATCTTTGAGTTAGTGGCGTTTTTATTTCTGTAAACTACAGGTACGTAAAACTGATAGGCGACGGTCGTAAACGTATCAAACAAATATCACACCTTTATAAAACAATGCAAGCAAAACCGACATCAAAATCCGTTCAGCACGCAACACCCGGTCGGTTTACCGAAAACGATTTGGATGGATTTCAATTAAACAACAGATTTTTCTTTGAAATTACGAACGGTAACGTATTCCTTATAAAATTATGATCATTTCCGTCTTCATTTTCTCAATTTATCAACCATCGTGTCATATTAGTAAAGTTTTCATCGGTTTATTATCGTCTGCGAGTAAACAGTAATTTTATTTGCAATTATTTCTAAATTCGGAAAAAAAATTAGGTTTGAATTACGGACAAAAGTAATAGGATAGCTGCCGTAATTACAATGAAATTAAAGTTAAAATACAAAGTAATTGTAATATTTACAAGCCGTAATTTTAACGATAAATATTGTTCGAGCTGGTTGTAAGTAATAGTTTTGATGAAAAATGAGATATTATTTGTAAATTACCCGTCAAGATTGCGATTATTATTTTAAGATAGGTAAATCGGATTCATATTTTAAGTTTTTTTGTTATTTTTGCGTAATAAAATAAATGTTATATCCGTTGAAATGTTATTTTTTGAAAAATGCTTAGTAAATTTTTGGAAGGCGTAATTTCTTTTTATCTATTTCAAGAAAAATTGCCCGTAATAACGAATAAATTTGAGCGGTGCAAAAAAGTAGATTTCTTTGCTTGCGAATTCCGAGTTTTTATAAAATGTTTATAGCGCCTTAGAAATTAAAGAAATCTGCATATCAAACGGAAATATTTATAAAACAATCAAACTTTATGTTTCAACTTGGCTCGGTTCTTTTAATCTTGGAGATGGCAGTACATCGTATCTCATTAAATTTATTATTTTTATTTATGTTTTTTTAGTAAATTAACCGGAGGCAGGGGCAATTTTTTTTTTTTACCTTTCTTCACCCCTTTTGAAAAATCGAAGTCTGTTGTTATTTATTCGCGTGAAAATTACACACATCAGAGAACCAATAGATTTACCGCTGAAAGAAAAATCTGAAAAATTATAAATACGGATTCTATTATTTATTATTAAAAAATGTTACGCGCTTTTTAAGTGTGTTAACATTTTCCGTTGAAAATACATTTTTTTAAAAATAATATAAACGTTCTTCTGGTAGCGAGTGATCTTTATTTAAATATTCTACATTACATTACACAATTAACGATTACTAAAATTACAAGCGATAACAAAATTCTAATAGATATTTCAGTAGTAATAATTTTTTTTTTCTTTTTAACAGGTGACAAATTAATTTTATCTAAATCTAATGTTTTTAAACTTATATAAAATTCTGTGCGTCGAGACTAATCAAAACTTAGTTCATTATATAATTTTGGATGCCCGCGACTTTTATCGCATACTGTGGGTTATTTATTTATATAATTTTACCGTTATTAGGATCGATAAGATATATTCCTTAAAGTGTTTTAGTTATTTTTTACTTATAATTTACAACATTTATTTTTACGTAAAAGGAAGTATTGTAATCGCGAATAATTTCGGTTTTCAGATTTCAACGGAAATATCCATTTTCACTTGTTTTTGCGTGACGTCTGCACATATGTATGTGCGTACGTAATTACCTCGCGTAGCTCAAAAACGATTGGCCGTAGAATGTTGGAATTTTGGATTTAAAACTGTTGTAAAACATCTAGTTGTGCACCTCCCCTTTTGATTACAATCGGATGAACCAAAAGCGTCCAAAAAAAAGCCAATATTTAAAAAAATTGGATTTTGGACTTTTTCTTAACTGCAGTAATAAGCTCTGATCGAGAGGTTTTCTACGATATATCGTAAGCGGTACTTGTTTTCATCGGTTCCAGAGTTATAGCCCCCAATAAAATTTTAATTAATGAAAGAAAGCGACCCCACGCACTCGTGGGTAAGATTACCCTTTGCGGGCCCAGTTAAGGATTAAATTAAAAAGTTGATTATATATTTAATAATGTGTACATCACGCGAATTTATTTTATTTGTTTTTCCGATTTACATTTAAATTACGGGTTCGTTTATTAACTTCATGTAGTTTTTAACTCTTAAGTAATTAACCGTTTAAAACAATATCTTTTTCACGTGTAAAGAAGGATATATTTTAGGTAAGAGGGCCGTATTAAAACCACGTGTTTTCGCGTCCCTCAGTTTTCTGTTTTTATTAAATATTTATTAATTAAATATTTACTCGATTAGTATTAGGACATAGAGTATATTTCTGTGAACATTTTCAAGTGATTTGATCAATTTTAGGACGATTCTGTGATTTATTGTAGAATTTTACGGTTTTTAATTTTAATATTAATTTTTAATAGCCATTTAAATGTTTATAATAAATGACGTATAGCTACTTCGATGACGCCATCTTTCTCGTTAAGTGTGTGTGTGTGTGTGTGTGTGTGCTGCCGGGCCAGCTGCGCTTCCCTACTCTGTTGCTATTGGTGCAGAGGGGACACGTGTGCGCCATGCTGCTCTGCGCATCTCAGTCACTGCTATGTAGTTAGTGCAAGAATTATATAAAAATAAAAAACCTAGACTTTAACGTAATATCTGTTAGAATTACTACTATTCCAGGAATACGCTTGCATATGCTAAATACTAACTCCTCCTTCACCCAAAAATACCCGGGAGCTGCTGATTACAATACAATACATAAATACGAGCCTTATAAAAATTTAATTCGCTAACGTCTAAAAATCTGGATTCCTGCAACTCTTTCTTGCGTAAAGTAGTGGGTTATTTCCATATAAAATTTTACTATTATTGGGGTCGATGAGATAGGTTCCTATTCCTTAAAGTCTTTTCGTTATCGTTTCCTGATGGTCTGATCGGGTAGCGGTTACGTAAGATAAAAGAAAAACATAATAAATCGCTTAAACGCTATTTAAAGTTTGTTAAATTTATAATTATATACCAGAATCGCAAGAAGAGTTTACGCGTCAACTATAATAAAGGAAAACAATACGGTAAATAACATTTACGCTACAAGAACAGAAGACTAAACAGAAAATATTACACTCTGCATCGAATACAATTACATTCGCAAATACAAAAATAATAAAATCTAATTTTACCTTTTTTTATTATATTCCGGCAATCCAGAAACAGCCGCGAACCGTAAGTAAGAATTAAATAAAATATTTATATAACGTAAATCTTGTAAAGAGCTTAGCGCAATGATTTATCGATAACAAAACATTTACACTGCACAACCGACGCTTACGTACTCACGAACACAAATGCTCGATAGATTGGTAACATCGTCTTCCCCACCCATATTATTATTAACAATAATCTTGCGTGTGTAATTCGTTGGTAAGTTCACATTTGTTGACAAATTCTAGCCGGTATTGCGAAATCGACAAAACTGCTGTCTGCGACGTGTGTCCTTGACCACAAAATCTAATAATTTTTATTTTTTCCTTTTGCGGCACACTTGACAAAAAATACTGCATCTCTGTTATATCCGTTTAATTAAATTTTCATTAACATCTAAAGAAACATATTTACAATTCTTATTTGTATCGCTAGATTAAATAATAAAATCTTCACAATTTATTTCTCGATCGATATTATTTCAAATGAGCATAAATATTTCCATTACTTTTTGTTAGCACTAGACTAGATAGGGAATCTTGGAGAACTGCATCAAACCAGTCAAATGACTGAAGACAAAAAAAACTTGTTTTTCCTTATTCTAATTTTTGTTGATACTATTCCAGTCGCATAAAATATCAGTTACATATTATTCATACAGTCGATAATCCTACTCTCTTAGCCCTCCTTTTTCTAAATAAGATACATCCCATATATCGTTTATTTTTTGAATTTTTAGAACTTAAAATCGTATTTTGAAATTTTAAAAATTAACTGAGATTACTAATTTTCCCTACTCCATACCCTGATGTTAGAATATTCCTGATCTGTGCTTTTCCCCTTATCGACCTAGTATCTATTAACTCTCTCTCCTGATCGAGCGATTTTTCATCCGCGTGTTTGTTACCGATGTACTGAAGCTTCATTTCTTCAAAATTTTCTGTTAGTTTTCGTTGCGGTACATCATTATGGCCGATAATGATATTTTTCTGTCGATTATCGTTTCACCTTGGACGATCTTAACTTTGCCGTTCTTCATTTTTCTATTAATTTTATTTCAAAATATCTATATACAGTACATCGCCCGTAAATTTTTAAGTATAATATAACGAATTATATGAAATCAAAGAGCGATTAAACGATCGCCAACAAAAAACAAATAAACGAAATGACGATCAGCTCCGACTTGGCAAGAATATTGTGCGACAATATCAGAAGAGTAATGAACTAAAAGATACAAATTTTTGCACCTTATTAAAGATCGGGCATGCATGTCTCAGTGTATATGTTGTTGTTCTTATGAGGGTCTATTTTTCAGTCAGTCTGTAATTAACTTTAATTAATGTAAATAAAATTAAACAGAAATTAAAGTAGAAAATCCAAAAATAATACGATTATAAATTATAATTTTCAATTAATATTAAATAATCAGACACTTCACCAAATCTATTAGATATACACGTTTTTAAAATTCCATAAAATTTTATTTCACTAATAACTTCTGATTTTTTTTTCCATATATATATATATATATATATATATATATATATATATATATATATATATATATTATTGAATTGTAATTTATTGTATTTATTATTGTAATTTTTTTTTTTTTTAAATAATGGGTTAATATATTAAAGCAATATATTTAACCTAAAAAAAATGAAAGTTAAAAAAATAAATAAAAAATTAAAATAAAAAAAACGTATGAAGTTTGATTGGAATCGATGAGCCTTTCCTTTAAGATCCAAACATTTCATAAATTAAAATATTATTTTAATTTCGATCGCAATCGAAAAGTGTGGTCCACAATTAATGTTACAACAGCCCTAATCTAAAATTTCAACATCCTCCGGCTAATCGTAGGATTCGTTATAAATACCGAACATTTTCGGGTAACCCATCTTTTTCTTTCTTTTTCCTGTTTAGCCTCCGGGAATTACCGTCCAGGTATTACTTCAGAGAGATATGTATCTGTAAATGAGGTATTTGTACAGTCTCAATTCGACCGTTCCTGAGATGCGTGGTTAATTGAAATTCAACCGCAAAAGAACACCGGTATCCACGATCTAGTATTCAAATCCGTATAAAAGTAACTGATTTTACTAGGACTTGAACGCTGGAACTCTCGACTTCCAAATCGGCTGATTTAGGAAGACGCGTTCACCACTAGACCGATTCGGTGGGTTAGTAAACATCACTGCGTTGTGATGTTAGTGTCCATGTCTGGTTCTTCGAACGTAAAAATTATAATTAATCTTAACGTCAAGCCTATCTAGGAAATATATTTAATGTAAATATAGTCTTATGAAAGCAAACAATACGAGGTGTATTTTCTCCTCCTTTTAGGTAATTAGTTATAAAGGAGGTAATCTCCTAACTCAAAATTTGTGTTAAGATTAACCTTCTCGGCCGTCCCTCTACCGAAGATTTATGACTTATTGTTAAATCGTCATAGCTATTACGATAATAAAGGAATTACTTAAAACCGATTACGGTCACACATTACTGACATCAGATATTCTTTATTTCTCTGTTATAACATCCATAGAAATGTTGTCCCTACTCCAAATTATAGAACGTAGGAAACCCCCTTAGTTCTTTTGCTTTTCTTAACCGCCTATTAATAATCTGCCTCAAAATGTTATCGTTAATTTTAACCCTCTTCGCAGAATTTTCTGTAAAAAAAATAATGTGACGAGTAAGAAAAATCACCTAAATGTATCGATTAAAATTTATTTCATTCCTTTTTCATCAAAATGAAAGGCTTTCAAGAAACAAATGTATCCTGTGTGCTCTTTATTTTGCGCTCGTAAGTAACAAACATCTTTACCGTTGTACGATCAATTCTAATTTATCCTTGTATTTTTATTTAACATCACACTATTCGGTAGTCACTTATTCTAAAGAGAAAAAAAAAACAAAATTACCTGTATTTTATCGAATCGGGCTATAGAACAGTTTACTTGTTCTTTGGAGTACAAGAAAGGAGTTAATTATTTTTCTGCTGTTGTTCTTAATAAGATCTAGTTAAATCTTTTTCCCCGTTAATTTAATTAAAATATTCTCTTTTACAGAAAAAAATAATATTCCGTTTTCAATGATTTTTTAATTCGTTTTTTTCATCGCTGTGTAATATGCACTCAATGCCTTTTAGCTGTTTATTTTTTTGAATTTTATTTAATCTACCGATCATCGATGCAGATATTTAATATTTCTAAGAACTAATATAGACTCACCGCATCCGATTTTATTTTATATGTCGCTCTAATTAAAGTTTTACCTCTATTTTCTTTGATTTATCCGGTATTATAAGAGTTATTTTTTTATCGATGTATTTCCATCCTTAACCTTTCTTGATATTAATTGTATAATGCATTATCAGTGCAAAATATTTGTAGATTTAATACAGGTCTGTTGTCCTGTCACCGTCTGAAATAATTTTACCGTCTAGACGAAAACAACTTTATACTTAATTACATCGGGATAGGAACAGAACTTCTTAGGCGCACTCTTTGATTTTACATAATCGGTGTTATGCTAAATATATGCTGTAATTTTTTTCTCAAAAACAACCGCTTTAATGTAATTTAGTTAATTAGCGAATTCTTCGTTAAATACTAGCTAAAATAAAAAATGATAACTAATTGCAAACTTCAAGTTAATTTCTAGCGATTTCAATTTATAAATTTCTTCTGTGTGAAATGAAGCGCGTCAAAACAGAGGTACTGGAATTTCTGATGAAAGATGCTATATTTCATCGGAAATTAAATACTATAGATTAAATAATATAGATTATCTATGTAGATTATTTGTAAATTCATTTCTACATTAAATAAATCGTGACCGATTATTTTTTCGATTATATTTCATTAAACTAAAAAACCCGTCCCCTATATCTCCCAAATTTTGAAAAATTTGTTACTATGTCGATAAGAAGATTATTCCGCTATTTGTTTTGTACTTATTATTCTGGTGAATTTACTACGTCGATACTACTCTCGATTCTACTTTCAAGATTTTATTATTTTTTTAGTCGATAAATTAATTAGCTATATAAGCGTGAAAATAAACGATTGAAATTTTATACGAAAAAAAAAATCGATCCTGACCGGAATTTGAATTCAGTACTTTCCAAACGAAAAGCTGAGATATTCATTATCTTTCTGTTACGGAAGTCAAGTTTGAGACGCATTTTGTTATCTTATTTCATCAGACAGCAGATCTAAAGATTTCAGATTCGTTGTTAATTTGTCTTTTTCTTCAATTTCACATTTGAAATCTCCTAAGCCTCTTTTTTTTTCTTAGTCTCGGTGTTTCATCCGTACTTACGCATACTCCAAACATAACTTTACATAAGATGCTTCTATAACTCTAATATCTTCTTACGTAAGTACAGTTTCTGTTAAATAATATGCGTGTTTCTAAAAGATCATCCGATTTTGAAATTTCATAACTATTTAGCTTTTAGTCCGTTTTGATCGAGCAAAGTACCGTTACAAAAAGCGGGAACTCTCGAATTTCACGAGGTTGCCGCCGGGTAGCTCCAGAACTTCGTTCGCTTCAACGTTAGAAAAAATGGCGACTTCACGACAGAAATCACGCTTGTTCTCGCACAGCGTGAGTTCGTATTTACTGTTCGGTGTGATTTCCATAGCGAGTACGGCGCTGAACGTCCTTCCGCTAAGAGAATTAGGCTCGTATAGACGATTTAAAGACACGGGTTGTCTACGTAAGGGAAATCAAGCGGACTAACCCGTGTGTCAGACCAATATATGGAACGAATCCGTCTGACTTTCTCAAGCAGCCCCCGAAAATAAACTCGCCGTGCCGGTAGAAAAGTAAACGTTCTCAGAAAGTCTATCCGGTTTGTTTTGTGTGTCGTTTGCTTACGAAACCGTACAGGATTCGGTTAGCGCAATCTCTTTATGAAGGTGACACCAAAAACACCGAATTTTGTGAATTCGTCCTTAATAAGGCGGAGGAAGAAGATGACTATTTTGTAACGCGCTTAGTGTTTAATGACGATGCTACTTTTCATTTAAGCGGGAAGGTGAACCGCTACGATCGATATTAGAATGACGGGGTACGGAGAGATGCCGCGTGAATTTGGACAGCATGAGAGAGACTCTTCCAAAGTTATATTTTTTGTGCGGTTTCGGGGGAAAAGGTATACGGTCAATATTTTTTTCTTAGAGAACACTTTTGTGGGAACAACGTGTCTCGATACGCTTGAAAACCGACTTTTCCCTCTACTAGAGGTCGATTCGGATAAGTTATAACGGAAGGGGGAACATGTAGCGTGGTAAGTGCCACAACACGAAAAGTCTGAGTCTGAGGACTGCAGGTAAAGGCTTTTTTTTCTATTCGATAAAGCAACCGGAAACTACTTCACACCTTATTATCTTGATAATGATTGTTTCAGCGATGATTTTTATTTCACGTAAAATCGCGTATACATTTCTGATAATATTTATTATTTTATACTTTATATTTACTTAAAGCAGACGTCAAATATTTACAATCGATGCGATGTTTGATGAAAATTTATTTAGTTTGAAAAAAGAGAAAGACGATTTTAATTATTGAAATCTATCTAGTAAAGAAGGATAAATATAAGTAAAGCAACGTACATGGAATTTGTTAAGTAGGTGTTTGGAAATATCCCTTGGAAGAAGACTGAAAAACTTGTAAAGAATATAAAGTTAAAATATAGAGAATTTAAAATTATTTATAATCTGAACAAAACTCAGGTAGCTTGGGTTTAAAATAAAAGACCGAAAAGAAAATCTGCAAAACAGTTAAGAAGCGAGACGAGAATGCAGTGTCCATCTCCAGTACTTTTATAAAAAAAAATAATAAAACACTCATTTTATATATATATATTATTTGGACAGTAAAATTTCAACCGGTGAAAGGATGTAAGGTGGCGTGGGCACAAACATTGACAATAAGAAAGCAAGTAAGCCAAAAATATCGTTTTTAAATTGCGTTAGAAAATGAATTGAAAATTAACCGGTTCGACTAAATGCGAAAGAAAGCGATATAAAATAAATCGAAGATGAAAGAAGCCGATAGTAATTTTTGAGCAAAAACGGTCGACTTTCCGTTTAAGGTTCCCAGAATCGGTAATTTATATTGTAAGTAAATATCGAAGGTAAAAACCTTAGACGATCGCACGACCAGAATACATGAAGCAAATACCAAACCGATGATATTCACGGCAGGACCCTGGGACGTCCCTGATTCAAATCCTGATTAAATACAGTATATTTCACATGCTATAGAGTTTTCCGTTTTTTATTCAGATTTACAAACAAGCTTTCTAGTTAACGAGTTGTTTTTATTATCGACCTAGGAAAAAACCGGCAAGATTACAAAATTCGAAGTCGATAGTTCCAGCGTTAAAGTCCTAGTAAAGCCAGTTATTTTTACACGGATTTGAATACTAGATCGTGGATACCGGTGTTCTTTGGCGGTCGGGTTTCAATTAACCACACATCTCAGGAACAGTCGAACTGAGAATGTACAAGACTACACTTCATTCACACTGATACATATCACCCTCTGAAGTATTATCTAATAGTTACCGGAGGCTAAACAGGAAAAATAAAGAAAGAGATAAGGTGGCATCAAACGTAAAAAGGTTTACGGTTAAAGACGTAAAAGAATCGGTATTAAACGCGTTAAAAAAATATTACCGTTTGAGGCTGGAAAAAGTATATTAATCGTGCCGAAAAACGTTACTGAGTGACGTACAACCTTTTATACCGAATGTAGATGAAATGACAGCCATAGTTCTCGTGATAGTAAAGGATTTTAATCGTAATTAATTTTACGTAAGAGTTTTAATGTCATATGACAATGAAATTTCTGTTGTTTTAAAGTAAATATTTTTATGACGAAATGTTTATTTCTGTTCATATTAGAGGTGTGTACGATTTTTTTTCTCGTTTATATAGGTTAAGTGTTTTTTTTTTTTTTAATTTCCTATTCCAAAAACCTAATATTCTTTTGAGCTTTGTAGGCCTACAAAAGTACAAAATAAAAATATTAAATTGTACAACAAAATACAAAAATAAATAGCTCTAATGAAACCTGAGTAAAAGCAAAATACGAAAAAAAAACAATTAAATTATAAACCGTACGGTAAGAGTCTCGCAGATACCATTTCTTCCGCCTAAAAAAACAAAAATTTCTGAAATATAAATAAAATTGTTTTTAACAAAACGATACCGATATTGATTGTATAATTTCTCTAAATGTGATATGTATTATTCGTTGTTTAATAAATAAAATCGGGCCGGTAAGAGTTTTCTAACAAATTGTTCTATTTTTTGCTTATTATATAGAACGCTTAAACATTGTTTGTTATCTATTGTGTATATCTGTCGTCTATTACAAATATTTAACTTTTTTTTAAAACAAAATTCTAAATTAATAACAGATTTTGATAATAGAAATGTAGCGTCTTACCTTTTCTGATATCGGTATCGTTTTGTTAAAAACAGTTTTATTTATATTACAGAAATTTTTCTTTTTTGAGCGGAATAAATGGTATCTGCGAGACTCTTACCGTACGGTTTACAATAAAATTGTAATTTTTTGGGGATATCACTGCGTTTTGTTAAGATTATTCTTTTATTATTTTTACGAATTACTATTATTATCTAACGGGTTCATTATTAAAATTGATCGCCTTTCTAGAACAATATACATTTATTGATTTTCTCGGCCAATTTTTTTTTTGACACTTCATACCGTATTTTTCCTTTTTTAATAAAATTTCTATAATCTCTCGTAAACTTATACTTTTTTTTTAAAGAAGCGATTGGAATTATAAAAATTGTTTCACCTTCAGTACTTTCATTAAAGTAACAGCATTTACTATTAAAACAAGCTGTAGTATATTTTCTTTTAAATTTTATTTTTTCCAGTACATTGTCAAGTTTTTGTACGCTATCTAGTACTATCAAGTACTGCTATATAACGGCGCGATTGTAAAGTCACCTTAAAAAATGAAAAAAATGACATATCGAGTCCCGCGGCGGTTGTCAAATGAAAAAATAAATTGTCTGACAAAATTCGAGGTACATTTTGAAAGTATTCTTTGTTATAAATCTAATCGAACTGAAATATAATGTTTTCGTGCTTATTTTTTAATTTTTCCCCCCGTTTTTACTTCGCTTTTAGGTCAGGTCACGTTTAGAACCGTAAACGTAGTTCGTCGACTTCGTCGTCTGCGGACTCTTACCGGCGTGGAAGTCGAGAGTTCCAGCGTTCAAGTCTTGGTAAAGGCGGTTACTTATATACGGATTTGAATACTAGATCGTGGATACCGGTGTTCTTTGACGGTTGGGTTTCAATTAACCACACATCTCAGGAACGGTCGAACTGAGAATGTACAAGATTACACTTCATTTACACTCATGCATATCATCCTCATTCATAATCTGAAGAATTATCTAAACGGTAGTTACCGGAGGCTAAACAGGGAAAAAGAAAAAAGAAATTCATAATTTAAGTGCCTGTAAAAGTTACTGAATTCCATTTCTGCAAATCAACAGCAAAAATAACTTTAAAATTAGCGATACGTTTAACTGAACTGAGATATATATATTAAAGAAAAATATCGGCTCGACTCAAATATTCAAATATATATCTGAAATGTAATATTATTTTAGTAGCTAGCCACCATCCCGTACTTTTTTCTCGTATTTCTTGACTCCGAAGTTAAAGGTATTCAAATTTACTTTTTTTTCTTCGGTGTTAGTATTTTCACGGACGTATCTGCTTCGTCAGAATATTTTATAAGTATTACTGTTTCTTTAAAAGATTCATCATGTTCAAATTTTATTTGTATGCGTAGAGAACTTGAAAAATTTGGAATAGTTTCTTAGTAATTATGTGTGGGCTGTTGATCTCAAGATTTATCGCCGTTCAAATTTCCTGATAAAGTAAAATGTTAGGTAAGATTCAGATTCCCGAATTCAAATTTTTAATGCGTTCTGAACGACGTTGAAGTTATTCAAGAACTCAAAAACCGATTTAAACTTAATATATTTTTCAAAGCTTGCATTTGATTTTGAGCCGAGCGTACGCGTTGCATTTCATGTCTTTGAGAACGTTCTTGCGTAGATTTTACGTTGCCTGCGATTTTAAATTTTAGTAGCCCTACAAGTTTTTTTCTATTTGTGACGTAGGCGTTATTGAAAGTCGAATCTATGCCGATTACGGGTATGGCTTACCCTGATATAAATTTTTAGTTCGGGAACTAAAAATATTCAGTCTTACTCTGTACAGTCGTAAATTTGTAAACGGTCACAGTCGTCATTTCCTATAATTTTATTTTAAATTAATTTATTTTTACCTATATTATGATATCGATATAAAATAATATTTTATAGACGATGAATTAAATTTAGTAAAAAACATAATTGTTTTCTGACGAAGTCGATATTAACATAGACAACGACATTTTTATTTATAAGCTTTTTTATTATACGATTTACATAGTAGTGAGATAGATGAGATTTTAACTGCGGTTAACTTTCCAGGTGTCATAAGAAAGTTAAGGTAAAATTTTTTTATTCCGGTTCAGTAATTTTGCGGTTATCGGGAACTAACGAAAAAAATGCCGTCAATATAATAGAATTGTGGTTAGTTTTTTTTTCTTTTATTTATATTTTGCAACAGTAAAGAATTTTAATTTTTTGCTATTTATTTAAAAATTTCCTTTATATTTTACTTCAAACTAGGTAATTATTTTTTTCCTAATGTGTCGGAATATATATATATTATTTCATTTTCAACAATTCTGTAAATGATTCTAAAAACGGTTTATTTGTTATATCGTTTTTTTTTTTTTATAATTTTTGTCTTCAAATTATATTTTATAAACATTACATATAATTTAAATATATTAGAATTAAGATTCATTATTAATTATTTTACCGGTTTTTTAATTATTATTATTATTATTTTTTTTTAGTTTTAAATTCGATTTTATAATTAGTTAAATGTATTTTATTTGAAAAATGTATTCACGTCGGTATAAATTGAATGTAAAATATTCAGTGGAATATAAAAATTCGTAAATTAATTATGAGCACAGGTCAGTTCATTTTTTATCGGCTACTGAAATAACAAATATACAGCTCTCTATTATATTTATAATTAGATCATACGTACGGTGCTGCGGGACGTATTCGCCCAACTCCAGAACCGATTCAGTGGAGCCAAAAGGAGCAAAAACGTTCATGTCGACACAAGTCCTATATTGCCTTGTTTGCCTTCTGGACGCCATTCTGTGATTTTCAACAAAAAATTTATTTTTCAGGAGCGGTAAACCTGCGTTAATTAAATTTAGAAAACTTAATTTTTTATTCTAAAAAATAAAATATTCTGAAAACGTCACGTCAAAAATTCCAAAACGGAGGCTATTTTAATTATTTATTCTTCAATGTCTGTAATTATTTCTTTGATAAAATGTTTAATTATTAAAAGATTTATTAAGGATTTTATTTTGAACAAAATGATACCCCATTTTTAAAACTCCGTTGACAAACAATCGAGTTATTGCAAACAAGTAACCCGATATACGTACACATTTGCACCGTAATGCAAGGTGATAACTTTTGCTTGTTTTTGTTTCCTCAATTAAACGTAATAAATATTGTTAATAAAAAATAATAAGAGTAAATTAATTAAAATTAGCGGTTTTTAATATTTTATCCCTTCTACGTTGTACGCTTGGAAATGCGAAATTTTTAAAAACATTTAATCAAGACACATTTATAAAATTATATTCGTATAGTGTTAAAATTATTATAATAGTCCTTTCCTTTAAACTCTGCTGTCTAAACATTTTATTTGCTTTGCTTACGCGCGTGCGTGTGTTTGTATTGAAGCAGAATGACACACAATTAGATCGCATAGACAAAACCGAAAGGGAAGAATAAAATAAGAGAACAAATTTCTTAGTTATATGTAATAAATCCTTTATGTCGAGAAACAGCGCTCTCACTCCTCTCTCTTTCTCTATACAGATATATTTATTAAAACGTATGACACATGTACGTGATATACGAAACTTTTAACCTTGACTTTTTTTAATATTACACTGGACAACTGTCACTGTTTTGTCTACTATAAAAAGAGATAGATAAATTGCTTTAATGTCTCTCTTCCGGTTACAGTTTTTTTTTTTTTTTTTTTTTATACAACCGGTCGAGTAAATTAAATAAAATTAGAAAATTAATTTTTACAGTTGTTAAAGAGTTTTTAACGTTTGTAATTTATTTTAATTTTATTGTAAAATATTACTGTATAATAACCAAAGAAGTAGTAATTAATAATCGCGGCAAAGTACATTTAATCGGCGTAAATGTATAATCACGCCGATTAAAGTTGTAAAACGTTTTCTGTACATTTTGTGTCTGACGAGTCAGAAATTACGGTATACTTGTCGCATAACATCTGATGATACATTTAAAGCCGACTTCTTTGCTTCGTTGACCAAAATTTTAGTACTGTAACAATATTTTTGTAGCAATCGATCTATAAAAAGAGAGAAAATGAAACTAAATTTTGTAGTAATTATACGATAAAACTAAAATAAATTACGAATGTTAAAAACCTTTAATAAGAAAACTTATTACCTGTAATATATAAGTTTTAAACCGGTCTTACGTACTTTTTTCTTACCTTTCTTTCTTTTTCCTGTTTAGCCTCCGGTAACTACCGTTTAGATAATTCTTCAGAGGATGAATGAGGATGATATGTACGAGTGTAAAGGAAGTGTAAGTCTTGTACATTCTCAGTTCGACTTTTCCTGAGATGTGTGGTTAATTTTGAAACCCGACCGCCAAAGAACACCGGTATCCACGATCTAGTATTCAAATCCGCGTAAAAATAACTGGCTTTACTAGGACTTGAACGCTGGAACTCTCGACTTCCAAATCAGCTGATTTGGGAAGACGCGTTCACCACTAGACCGACCCGGTGGGTACTTTTTTATACCTGTAATAAGAAATAATCTTAAAATAAGTTATAAACGTTAAAAATCGATTTAACTATTCGGTTTTCCATTAAACAATTTTTTTATTTAGATTAATATTTTAGAAATTTTTTAATACGATTATTCATAGTTAATTTCTTTTTATTAGTATTTTTATAACAGCCGTATAATCATTTTAATATGCTGTAATAAAAGTGTATTCTTACAAGAAAGCTGAGAGGGATTAAATAACAGCCGATTAAACAAGATTGTAAGATGTATATGATATTTATTAATGTGAATATCAATCGTTACATTTCATTGTACCTCTTTGTTTTTGTTTTGGACATAATGGACTACGTTATTTTAACAGATTCACTTTTTTCTCCCCAGCTCCCTCGTAATTTCCCTGATATATATATGCGATATGATGTTTTTTATTCCGATAAAAATGTCGCGAGAAAGTTTGCAACAAGTTTGTACTTTGCCAAACGCCGAGTTTATACTTTGGCATAAAATGTAAATTATTTATTTATTAAATACTTTTTCTCTTTTTTACATTTTAATTTTCTCGTAACGGTACCGCGTAAAAAAGTACAAAAATTAAAGTTATATTTATAATGTAATTTAATTATTATTATAAAAAATATCTTATAAGATGTATTCCTAAGCTGAAAATCGTGAAAAATGTTTTAAGTGCGGTGAGACGCGACGAATTTCACCGGTTACGTCAGTTATGCTAGATTTTATCATCATCGTAATGTACGTCAAATATCCAAAGAAAAATTTTGAAAAAAAATCTAATTTTTTATATTTTTTTTTAGGAAGGGGATAAACTCACCCCTTGATATAAAGTCTTTAAAAAAAATCGGGTGGAGCTGAGTCGGGGCGTACGGCTGTTGGTTTAATGTGAAACATTACAGACCTTGGATGAAGTTCCTCCGAGCTACAGACCGATCGATAGGAGAGCCACCGTCGTATCTTTTGAATAAAACTGAAAGACTCGGATGGAAAATTTTAGTCCCTTCGTTTGGCCGACTCTACAGATAAATTAGTCGGTCTGTGTGTCAGCGAGTCGCTTTTAGTGTATCGGATCGAAACAAAAACGAGGAGACATCGATTGCGTACTAAATTTAATTTTAACATGAAACAGACGCTAAATGTTACACGATATTTATTTCGATTAATATTCGACGACAATTTTGTTCAACATCGGTGTGTGATATGAGAAGTAAGAAGCATAACGTATAATAAGCAGCGGTAGAGGTGCTCGCGCCGTGTCGGCTTTGCGACGTTCCCGAAACAGTTTCGCTTTCTCAGTACCGGACACTGGGGTACCTGTGCGCGGTACCTTTCCGACGATATGCGTAATTTATATTTCCGACTGGCTTTTACGCGGGCTGAGGCTGAAATATTGAATTTTTGTACTTTTTACACGTTAATATTGTCCAAAATACACTTATTATTACATAAATCGATCTATCTCGAAAAACTCTAAACGCAGACACACGAATCACCGCGCTATCACATCTAAATCGTCAGCTACACCGTGTAACGCAAACTCAAAGTCGTATCGGCGAGCTGACCGTGTAAGTTATAAAATAACACCGCACGAGACTAATAGTTAGTTAGGGAGTTATTAAGGCAGGACGATATTGACCTTTTCGTTACGCTACAAATTTCTGTTCTGGTACCCGTACGTTTCGGTGTGATTTTAAAGATGTTTCGCGTCAAAAACGCCAAAATATTGTATAAATATATAAACAATATCAAAATCGATCCGACTGTTAACGCCAAAACTCTGTTTCAGTCACACGACTTTGTGAAAACCTTTTTCTGAATATCTAAAAGGAATTTTTAAATAAAAATATAGGCGAGTAAATACAAAATAAAAAAATATTACGGTAATATATAAAATTTTTCTTTTTTGAGAAGACGGGCACCGACTGCTTTGATCATTTTGTCCTATGAAAACGGAATGTTGTAGAGTATGAAAAATACTGTTCCCGACCGGGATTCGATTCAAACCTGGGACTTCCGAGTGAAAGCTTGTAACCGTACCGCACCGCTACGGAGATCGGCAAAAGATATTTAGAATATAAAATTTTTTTTTTATTCTAAATACGTCAGTTATAAAAAAAAAAACTATAAAGATTTATTCAAAATAAACGATCGGAAATTTATTAAATTAACTATTTTACGTTTTAACCGCTAATTAATTTTTTCTTAAAAGAGGTCTAAGTTTATCCCAGCAGTTATTCTGTCCAGTTGTAAAGAACACGAGTCGGTATACAAGTCAGGTCGACGGTGTAATTAACGCGTAAAAATTATTGCGGTAATTAAACACTAAAATATCCTCGTTTCAAATTATGCGATTACATCGTTAAAATTTTTAATATGTAATAAAGTAAATAATTCTATAAAATAGCAAACAAAAGCGTATTATCAACTAAACGTAACTATATATAATTAATGCCCTTATGAAGTAATAACGTTATTCACTCTACGCGTGTCTGCATTAGAACGTTGTTAAAAGGTAGTTTGTTGTTGTTCTTTCAAATCCGGCTATGAACGCTGTTATTTTCGTGATTACTCGGCAATATTCGGGTCGGTAGATGTCTAGCACTGCGTACGTTTTAATTTCAACTCTCGATGAGTGTAGTCGGTTTTTATTAATGTGTTTCTGCTTCGATATGAACACACGCGTTATGAATCTATTATATTGTAAGTATATATTTATTTTATATTTGTTAAATAAAATTAATTTATTTATCGATAATAGATTAAATACGCTTTATTTGTAATCGTACATTTCTGTTTAATTCGTCGTATGAATTTTCTTATATACTATATTAAGTATAAAGAATAGCGGGCAATTTAGTAGACGTTTAGACATATTTAATTACGTATCTTTCTTTGTCTTATTTATTTAATTTCTTAACTTTTGAAATTTTTATTTTAAAAATCATCTTCGAGTAGAATATTTATTTCGATATAACGTTAATAACACCCGTTCAAAAATTACAAATGCCGTCTTCTGTTTTGAAGAAACTTTTAAAATAACATTTATACATGTAGATTTAAAATTTATCATCGGCAAAGATTTTTATTACGTTATATCAAAACGATGTCTAGTCATTTTAAAGTAAAAATGATTCTATAAAACGGCGGTTATTTGTATAATATAAATTCACATATTAACAACACGCCTTCAACGATTGTTTTATTTGTTAGGCACCTAAGCAGCGGAGGCTCGCGTATAGGCACTGTGGAACTGCAGAACTCCCTATTTCCATTTGTCATTATCATTAATACTTAATATAACGAGTCCTTTTTTTCTTTATACTTTTACAATATATAATCCTAAAGCTTAATGTCAGTACTCATCCCCCCGTTTATAAAAAAAAAAAAAAAAATACAAATTCCCAAAACGTCAAAGCCATTATAAAAATACAAAAAAGGCTTACTTGTTAAAAAAAAGAGTAGCGAAGCGGTTTCCTCAATACCTTCTTTTCAGAATTACACGTACCATTATATCATCGTACCTAGCTAATTTAAATCGAATATGACACTTCCCCTGTGAAATAATTTATATTTTACCCGTACTAAATTACGAAATTTTTTACCAGCGTATTATGTGAATTTTGAGAGCCATAATTCGAGTGAAAGGCCTTTTCGACGCATAATTACAATTTTAACGAGTAACTTACGTCAAAAATAAGGTATATTCTAAATTTCATCAAAATCGGAGGCGATTCCATAATTCTTTATAATTTATCGATTTATTTAAAATAAAAAATAATAATTATTGTAATTTTATAATTATATTTTGTACTATTAACTCTCAACTATTAACGTAAAATAATTATAAATATTTTATTACACATAATCGATTATATAATATTATAATATACATTTATATATATGTAATGTAAAGAGAGAAAATCAAACTAATTAAATTAATCGAATCGAACAGGACTTAAATAAAAATAATTTTAAAAGTTACTATAAACTGTTTTATAATCGGTTACAAAAATACGAAGCTCCAATATTAACGCTTAAGGATAAATCTGGTAAAATTGCACATAACAATAAAGAAAACGCGTAAATCCTTGCAGAAGCTTTTAATAAGATTTTGAACTGCGAAGAACCGAAAGATTTACTAGAAATAAGTGTTAATACAGAAATTAAAACGCCAGAATCAAACAGAAAACCGCCGACTTATAAAGAAGTAGAAAATGCACTTAAAGAAGTTAAAAAAAATAAAGCGAGCGGAGAAGAGCAAACAGTGGCAGAAATTTGGAAAAATGCATATGTGTGGGTCTGTGGGCGTGCGCATGCGTACTTGTTCTGTTTAGTTTGTAAGAGGTGCTTCAATATAAAATAATCCCTCAATATAGTAACGTGCATTAATTTATTAAATATTGAGGATTAAAATTAACGTCATGTACTTTATGTTTTGGTACGGTTGGTGTTTTATTTTTGCATATTCAAACACACGAATGAATTAATACAGCTGTTATTATTTATAGATTACATAAGTTAATTAAATAAAAAATTCACTAAAGAATTTTTACTACATATATTAACTCCTTTATTTTTAATTTTTTAATTTTGAATTATTATATAATGTCCAATTTATAATCATTATTACCAAATTATAACTTTTAATATGATTGAAAATAATTTTAATTAGAAACAAAAAATTTAACTGTATTTGATGTTTTTCGTATCGATTTTTCATTTAATTACGTGAATTCTAGGTGCGATAATCAAACGATTGCAGGTGACGTGATATGTGACCTATTAAGAAGATATCGTAATACATTTTAATTTTCAGAGAAAATTAAGTTTAATGATTTATCATAGGGTATACCTGCCCGATTTACTTAACAGCGTGTCTCAAAAACAATCATCCGATTTAAAGTATTTATGTATTTTGAAAAATATTGAATATAAACGCTTATTAATTTTGTATTAATTATTTATTCAACAAGTTTTTTTTTACATACCAAGTCATAGATGCTAAATATGCCTGCCTCCCTTGGGATACACGTCATACGTCCACAGGGTAATCGAATTCGTCCCGATAAGCAAGCGTTTCTTTATTCGCTGGTGCCGCGGCTGCTGCTATGCGGTTTCGTAATTAGACCGCTGCAGCTGGAAGGGGAGACACATAGACGGAATCTTTTGCAAAAGCCCACAAGTAAAAATCGCACACGGTGAGGTCTGACGATCTTGGAAGCTGAATCGTTAATATCCATACGGCCGATTCGTAGTTGAGGAATACTATTATTCAAAAATTGTCGAACGTATAGACACCGGTGAGATGTTTCTCCATCCTGCTGAAAAATGAAATCTTCCGAATCGTTCTCTGAAAAGCCAGTTTTCAAGCAAATCGAGATACATTGTTCCCGTAACAGTGTTCTCTAAGAAAAAAAGGGACCTTATACCTTTTCCCGAGAAATTGTACAAAAAAATTAAGTTTGGGAGAGTCTCTCATGTTGTATAAATTCATGCGACTTCTCGGAACCCCAAACCTAACAAAATTAAATTCTACAAAATTCTCTTTTGATGTCATCCTGTTAAGCAGAAAACTCCACACGTCGTTGTTTGTCATACTCATAAAGAGCTTGCAGTAACCGAATCCTGTACGGTTTCATAAGCGAATGTCGACGCAAAACACGTCAGATAAACATTATGGAAATGTTTAGTTCTCTATCGGCACGGCGAGTTGATTTTCAGGAGCTACGTGGAAACTCTGACGGATGCATTCCACATCTTCGTGTGACACACGGGATCGACCGTTTGACCCCGTGTGACACACGATGACGATATAGTTTTTTAGATCGATAGGTCAAAAACTATAGTTTCACGTATAATAAACCTTTGGTTTATTAAAAGAACCAAGATTTTCGATTAGAAAAAATAGCACAGTCGATTACGAATGTAATCGATTCTTTGCACCGCATTCTGCTGGACTGCGTATGTTATGCGACGTTGCGTCGTCAGTGTAATATACCCAGAAACATCTTGTGCATCGACAGCGGGATTTTGGAACGAGTTTTTCTCTTTTTGCGTAGTACCGGGTTACTGCAAAGGATTTAATATGCTCATATATGTTTTTCTGTAAGGAGAGTTTTAATTTAATTTTACTATCCGGGGAGAGGATTTTTGCACAACCCATCGGAGTTAGGTAAGTTTTATATACTTTCTTTAATCTATTATTTTAACTTTTATATTTTATCAACTTTGTCTGTAGTATTGGTTTTGAGTTTTATACGATAGTTTAATACGATAATGGTTACATGTGAAAAAAAAAGTTTTTCATGATTAGCATATGACAACCCCATCTTCTTACAATTCCAGCAACATTTTGTTCATCCCTTGCTGTAAGGCTTGGTCATATCAAAACTTTTTTCTGACAAACGTTTTAGGTAATGTTTAGTGGACTAACGACCTCTTTGAACCGACTCGATACTGCGCTATTAGAGAGGTATGATTTTCTGTCTTAGAAACACCATTTTTTCATGATTGATGATATCAAAAAACTTTATCCGAAGAATAGTAGAAACTTTAAACGAATTCAATATTTTACTTAATAAAAAAGGTTTTAACGATATTTTGTTTTTTAGAAAAAAACCCCATTTTTATCTTCATGGCCGATTTTGCCCGTTAACGAACTCGACCGAGATTTGGAGATCGTTATATTTTATGTATCAATTTGAAAGTGATTGGCACAGAATTACGGCAGTTATCATGTCCAGAATAAAGTGAAATAAATAAATATATATATATAACTTTTGAACTGACGGAGGTTTTGAGGTCTGTGGGATGTGAAACGCGAAGATATGTCGAAATTTTCCAAAAGTCGAATCACGGTACCGATTACAATAGGTAAGCTTTTTCATGAAATCTACCTAATATCCGGTGGTTGATATTGGAAAACCCGTGTTTGTTTCACGGTTAATAGATAAACATAACATCATCTACTATTACGCAGTAGATATACATTTAAAGTAAATATGTGAATTAATTACGAAACATTCTGAATAGATGATATTTTTCTACAGTAAACGGTATATAATAATGATAAATTATAAGTATCGATCAAAACATATTCCCTAAATTTCCATTTCTCTTAACCGGTCTCCAAGGTCCCCTGATTAACACCTCGGAACTACTACCTGTGGGGCAATAATAACAAAAAAAATTAAAATAAAAATATGAAAAAATATCAGAAGTTTTTATTGAAATAAAATTTATGTATTTTCATTTTAAAAAATGGGTGTAATTTAATAGGCGTACAAGGATGTCCTGTATTGTCTACATGAGATTTTTTATTGTTTTTAAACCGTTATACGTAGTAGTTACAGAAAATCCATATAAATAAAAATGTAAATGTTTGTTTGTTCAAAATCTTAAATCTCCGAAAGTTCACCGATTCCTCTAAAAAATACACGTTATACTAAATATTTTACGATTCCATTTCAATGTTTCCGATATGTGTGTCCGCTATGGGCTAAAAAACTACTAGACCGAGGGAAAAGGGGGAAAGAGAAAAATCTAAAAAAGTAAAAGTGAAGAAGGGAAAAATAAAAAAGGAAAAGGAAAAACTGAGAAAGGAAATGGAAAGGGGAAAGGAGAAAAAGAAAAAGGGAAATGCGGGAAGGAAAGTGAAACCCGTGGAACGGGGAAAATGGGGAAACGGAGAGGGAATATGGTAAAAATGAAAATGGAAAAAGGAAAGGGGAATGGGAAAAGGGTAAAAGGGAGATAGGATAAAAGGGAAAGGTTAAATCTTGTGAAGTTCCGTAATGTTCATTTTGTTAATATTTTATCAAACTTTCAGTTGTATTCATTTAATCTATACATATATAGTACTCAAATCTAGTAATAGTGAAGCATTGCCGGGTCTGCTAGTTTATAATAAAAATTAATGAAATACATTTACCAAAAAATAATAATAAAAGTAAATAAACAAATATATATTAAAAATATTAACCGTTTAAGTTTTAAGTAATATTACATATGTTTGATAAAAGTGATTAAATCTATAAGAATCTTTTTTTATCAATTTTTCGTTAATAATATTGTTCCATTTATCATGATATTTTTATTTTGTAGCGATATCAGATTTGGAAAAAGTTTTAAAACCTCTGTGTGTTCGGAATAGTAAATCCTTTACTTCTAAAAAATCGAAATTTTAAAAATGTAAACTTTTTTCTTAACTTCTCACAGTTTTAACTTATCGATTTTTAAGTTTACGTATTTTCTCTAAATAGCACAAAAAATCAGTGTTTAATTTTGGTTAGTCCTTAATAATACATAGAATACGTAATTAAAAGACGAAATAATTATACATATACAATTTTTTTTTTTTGGTTGAAAGTATGATATAAAATTTTTAATTGTGAAATAATTTTTTTTTTTTTCATTTCTCGTCTTATCACTTGGATGGTTTGGCTATCTATACGACGCTGCAAGCTTTTTAAGTGCTAGATAAGGTTTAGTTAACAATTTTAAAATGATTAGTATAAATATTTTTGCGTATCGATTACTGAAAGTTAAAAATTACACCTATTTATTTATTTAAATTTTGATTTCACTAAATTTTCATTTCCGTGTTAAGTAAATAGATTCAAATAACAATTTAATTTTAAAATTGAAATAATTCAGAACTATCTTTAAAAATAGCTTTATAACATAGCATGATAGCAGTAATCCTTTATGAACAACAAATCTAACAAAATAGATCGTGAGTTGCGTTACGCATACGGTTTACCGATTCAAGTGAAATAGACAATTAACCACAAACGAGCACTTGAATTAACCACAATGAGTGTGACTGAGAGGAAATTAATTCCTCTTACCACACACTAATGTTCTGCGTTTCACACATTTTGCACCCCATTTCCCACGGACAGGTGTTAGTAGATTATAACTATAACCAAATCTTCCCTTTTGATAACCATACATATATTCAAATATAATATGAATACTTTCGTTATTAATTTATATATATCTCTATTTGTGTGAATAGCAATAACTGTTCTTTTATTTTAAACTTATTAGTTATCTATAATTTTTATAAAATCAAAGCTATTATTTTTACATGAGTTAATAAGGAGAAAAAAGTTTTTAATTGTTTATTTGTTGGTTGAACCTATAACTCAGGATAATTTGAAAAAGAAAAATATTTTTGTAGTCGTTTAAGTCTTCTTCTTTTCTTTAATTAGAGAATAAAATTAGTCTAAACAACCGATAAAAATATTATGTAACCGATTCCCTCTTTGAATTTAAAAAATACATACTAAAAAATATCCCATACTTTAAAAAATAAATTAAAGTTGATATGCTTTGTATGGGGCATGGGGTGACATATATCGCTTGATCTCTCTTAGCATTTCTTCGATTAATGCGTTAAGTTTGAAATTAAGAATTATCTTCAAAAAACAAAAATTCATCTGACTTTCACCAACATTTTCCGAAATAATAGTCATACTATACTGAGTAATCGATTTCACAGATGATGGCTTAGAACAACTAGAAGTATATACAAGATATTTTTCTCGACGTCTAACAAATTCTGACCCTTACAAAGTTTTCTTCACTCTGAACAAATTTTGACATCGTGATTTCAGAATCCTGATTTTCGCCAAAAGTAAAATAATAAAAAATATATATATTATAATTCTCCTTACCGACCGATGTAATATTGGTTAGCTGGCATTTCTCCCGCCACCACCCCATTCGGTCGCCCTAGAGCATAGACCAAATGTTCCGTGCCAAAAAACGGCTACTGTGCCTCTGAAACAGATTTGCGACCTCGTTTTCTTAATGCTCCTAGTGAGCTCCTAACTTGCGTGAGCGGTTAAGCTGGGTGCCGTACAGCACCCGCTTTATGTGTCCCTTCCGCTCACTTGTTACATTAAAACTAGATCGGGGAGGCGCACCCCTTGTTACAAATTAAAAACTATAGAGTTATACATTAAAAAGACGGCAATCTAAGGCGCCACGCCTCGGTCGCTGTTTGCCAGCTAGTGCCTGTCCACCATTTAAAGCGCTTGGAGCTTATTACTGGCTGATGGCAGCCATTATTTCAAGG
Organism: Lycorma delicatula; assembly: GCF_047948215.1. Taxonomy (NCBI): domain Eukaryota; kingdom Metazoa; phylum Arthropoda; class Insecta; order Hemiptera; family Fulgoridae; genus Lycorma; species Lycorma delicatula. Next base: position 215,443 of record NC_134461.1, on the reverse strand, counting down.
AAGACTTCTCACAGACACGCTACAGGAATCAATAAATCCCATTTAAATTAACCAATCTTAACGATGACGGTTGAACATCGCAACCTCATCGAGGAACCCACACGGTCCGACAATGCGACTCACGCCACATTGACTCGCCGTTTATGAGCGGCCAGTTTTCCCCCTGACCTCTAAGTTCCAGGGTGGCCCGGTCTCTGCCCCCCCCCCCCCCTAAGAGCAGGGCAGTCGAACATTCGATGTTCGTTCGACTGGACCTCCCCGCAGACACACAACTCATCAGCCGCTAGGCGAAACCTGAACAGATATTGCATCAAATTCACATGGTTGGTGAGCACTTGGGCACCCGCCGCCCTTAAAAATGAATTCGAGGCATACCATCCCCCCCAGATCCTGTATAAATCTATACAGAGATCTTCCCTTAGTCGTGGTGGGCCATTCATGCTGCCATGCCTCCATCCCGAGGCTCCAAAGCCTCTTCCATAGGCGGGAAATGGGCAACTGTTCGAAATTTAGACCCGGTGGATTGTGATAGCCGTTCCGTTCCGGTTCTAGCCCGGCCCGAAACCGCATACCTCGGTTTCCCGACCTCTTCGCAACTTCCACATCGCTGCTCGAACTTTCACCACTAAATCGATTGGGATAGCCTTTCCCAATACGGTAGTAGCCTCGTAGGAGGTTGTTTTAAAAACACGAGTGCATACAATTAAGGCTCTGCGCTGGGCACTCCTTAAATTTTGAAGCAGTGCTCTATTTCTATCCAACCTGTGCGCCCAAACTGGCGCCGCGTATGCGATCATACTCTCGAAGACACCTCGGTACACCAAGTACATTTGGCGACCAGACAGCCCGTAGTCTTTCCGAGCAATCCTTCTAAGTTTGTGCGTCACAGAGACAGCGTCTGCCACACCTTGTTTAATGTGGTTGCTAAAAAGCAACTTGTCATCAAACAAAACACCTTGGTCCTTATGAACCCTTACTCGGCTGATTACAGAGCCTTTATACTTAATCTGGGGGTTTCGACTGCATGATAATTTGTCTGCGCCCATCAGAAGCATAAACTTCGTCTTGGGCACAGAAATCTTTAAATTTTGTACGTCCATCCAGCCTTCGGCGGCCGCCTGCGCTCTGCTTTCTAGCTGCGGTCGTGAATTTCCACGAACTAAAAGGAGACAGTCATCGGCGAAAGCCTGGGCCGTGACTCCTTCTGCGAATGTCAACCCCAGAAACCCGTCGAACACCAGGTTCCACAGCAGGGGACCGAGAACGGAACCCTGCGGGCTTCCCCTGGTGACGGATTTTTCCACAACTAGGTGCGCATCCTTAAACAGAGCGGTACATTTAGACAAGTAGTCTCGTACCACGGCCTGTATGGCTTCAGGAACATCGCGGCGTTCCAAAGCATAGAGAACAGAACTCCAACACAAGGAAGGAAATGCTGCCTCTATATCAATAAAAATAGCCAAAACATATTTGCAGTCGGCGCTTTCCATCTCAGTAAGAGCATTTAAGATGCAATCCTCGGTGCCAACCCCTTTCATGAAGCGTATTGGCCTCGATTTAGAATACAGCTCATATCGATGCTTTCTTCGAGCCGTTCCACAACCAGCCTTTCATGCAACTCGCCGAGAACCGGCAAGAGGCTGATGGGCCGATAACTGCCGACCTCACCAGGATCCTTTCCAGGTTTCAGGAGTACCCTCACCAAAGCAACCTTCCAGCAAGCCGGAAAGTAGCCCCGGCTTAGGCATCCCGTGAACAGTCTGCCGAGTGGATCTCTTATGACAGGCGATAGATGATGGAAAATATCCGGGTCAAGTCGGTCAATCCCCGGTGCCTTCTTTAATGCCATTCGAGAAACCACTCGGTCTATATCATCGGGTTCCACGGTCCGAACGCCAGGGAATGGTGTTTCACCCGCCCTAACGCCGATTTCCGCTTCACCCTCCGGAGCATCTGGAAACAGAGTATCCAGGAACGCCCGGTTGATCGCCACAGATGTTAAAGTGCGATCACGACCGCCTAACCCGCACCGAACACTGGACAACACGTGCAATGGCTTCGGTCGGTAGCAGGTCTTCGCGAGCTGCCAAGGATCGCGCTGCAACTCGCGCATGGAGTCTTTCCAAAACTTGAGTTTGGAGTTTCTAAACAGAAATGTAAGGAACAACAGAAATTACACCGATGTAATTAATTACATCGGTTACCGACCGATGTAATTAATTATTATATTCTAGCGCTTTCGGAAGTTATTTTTCCATCTTCAGGAACATCTGATAAACTTTTATATAATTATTCACTTCGCATATTAATTTTACGTAAATTAAAATAAAATTTCCATAAAAAATACTAAATAAAAAATAAATGTATAACAATCGATCGTCAAGTTCAACAATCGATCGATAGTAAGTTATATGTATGGAAATTTTATCGATTTTTATTTTAATCTACATCAAATTAATATGTGAAGTGAATACTTATGTTCAAGTTTATCAGATGTTCCTGAAGATGGAAAAATAACTTCCGAAAGCGCTAGAACATAATAATTAATTATATTAGTCGATAAGCGGGATTACAATTTATTTATTTTTATATTACATATACAAACGGGCCGTGCTAAATAAAGTTGTTCTAAAATAATAAACTCATTCTGCTGCTAAATTCTTAGTTTCTATCTGAATATTCGCTATTTTTGAATTCGTCTTCACAAATTATTTACACGTTTATTAAAAAAAAGAGAATTTAAAGATATAAGTACTTTCAATATTTTTTTTAAGTTTGTGTCATATGAGCGGGTGTGACATTTTAGGCCTCCCATTTTTGTATCTTCTTCTAATGCTTTTCACTCAAGTCAATAAAGAAAATTATCTCCATACTTTTACCAAATATATGTGGAAAATATGTTGTTATGAATTAAAAATTTTATAGTTATAATTTATTTATTTATTAAAATAAGGTGACTATCACATTATTATTTTACTCTCATTGTATTGAAGTGCAGTCTTTTGAATGCTCAATAAGCTACTTGATTATAATTGAAATTTGCCTTTTGAACATTTATTAACCCGTTCTTGTACACCGTTAATGAACTGGTACTAGAAGGATTTTTTCCTTCTATAAAATGTAAATAAAAATTTATGTTTTATATTTAAATATCCGAATCGTACCGTAAAAATTATATTTTTATATTTTTTTTAAAATAACTACTACTTTAAAATAACGGTTTTAAAAACTTTGTATTACAGAGGTTATCTTATAATTGGAGTCTAAAACACATCCTACAATTCCAAAAATAAGAAATATATTTGTCCCAGATTTAAATTTGGGTTTTACTTATTTTTGTAGAGGTAATCTTCAATCCTACCATTATATATTTGATTTTAGGCTCAGGGGGTAAAATAGTGTACCCGTGAATTCATCACGATTATTAAAGATTTCTTACAACAACCGATTTAATTTCTTTACGTCCTGTGTTTTTTTTTGTCTTCAGTCATTTGACTGGTTTGATGCTCTCCAAGATTTCCTATCTAGTGACAGTCGTTTCATTTGGGTATACCCACTACATCCTACATCCGTAACAATTTGTTTTACATATTCCAAGCCTTGCCTGCCTGCACAATTTTTTCCTTCTACCTGTCCCTCCAATATTAAAGCGACTATTCCTGGATAGTCGCTTAATATGTGACTTATAAGTATGTCTCTTCTTTTAGCTATATCTTTCCAAGTGTTTCTTTCTTCATCGATTTGCCGCAACACCCCTTCTTTGGCACTTTATCCACCCGTTAGATTTTTAACATTCTCCTATATCACCGCATTTCAAAAGTTTTTAATCTTTTCTTCTCAGGTACTCCGATCGTCCATCTTTCACATCCATATAAAGCTAGGTTTCAAACATTTACTTTCAATAATGCTTTCCTCATATTTAAATTAATTTTTGATGTAAACAAATTATATTTATGACTGAAGGCTCGTTTCGCCTGTGCTATTTGGCATTTTATATCGCTCCTGCTTCGTCCATCTCTAGTAATTCTACTTCCCAAATAACAAAATTCTTCTACCTCCAGAATCTTTTCTCTTCCTATTTTTACATTCAGCGGTCCATCCTCGTTATTTCAACTACATTTCATTACATTCGTTTTGTTCCTGTTTATTTTCACGAGTTAGTTCTTGCGTAGGACTTCATCCATGCCGTTCATTGGTCCTTCTAAATCTTTTTTACTGTAAGCTAGAATTACTATATCATCAGCAAATCTTAGCATCTTTATCTTTTCACTTTGTTGTACTGTTACTCCGGATCTAAATTGTTCTTTAACATCATCATTAACTGCTAGTTCTATGTAAAGGTGAAAACGTAATGGGGATAGGGAACATTCTAGGTCTCCTTTTCTTATTACGGCTTCTTTTCTATGTTCTTACATTATTCCTGTTGCTGTTTGGTTCCTGAAAATGTTAGCGATCATTCTTCTATCTCTGTATTTGATTCCCAATTTTTTTTAAATGCTGAACATTTTATTCCTGACTACATTATCGAATGCCTTTTCCACGTCTATAAATGCCAAGTATGTCGGTTTGTTTTTCTTTAATCTTCCTTCTACTTTTAATCTTAGCCCTAAAATTGCTTCTCTTGTCCCTATACTTTTCGTGAAACCAAACTGGTCTTCTGCTAACACATCTCCCTATCGCCTCTTAATTCTTCTGTACAGAATTCTGGTTAAGATTTTTGATCCGTGACTAGGTAAGCAAATCATTCTGTATTCTTCATATTTATCTGCTCCTGCTGTGTTTGGTATCATGACTATAACACTCTTTTTGAAGTCTGACGGAACTTCCCCTTTTTCGTAAATATTACACACCGATTTGTATAATCTATCTATCGCTTTCTCACCTGCACTGCGAAGTAATTCTACAGGTATTCCGTCTATTCCAGTTATTCTATTCTATTTCAGTCCTGCTTATATTTTCAAAAATTTCCCGAGTTTCCTTAATTATTAATTTGCCAATTTTCCCGGTCGATTTCATAATAGTTTCATTTCATTAACGAGCATACCGGTCATTTTTAGTACTTATCTAAGTTTTTGTCGATGACTTTACCATTCATAACACTTTGGAATGAGAAATATATAATCGTACTCAAATCTCATACGAATCAGAAAATCTCGTTTGTAAAAAACCGGCAATTTGTTGCAATCCATCACAAATTTCCTGGCTTTGTCATTCGTAGATTTTTATTTCAAGAACGCCGTAGAGATTTTAGATGTTAATGATTTAGTTATGCGATATTTAAACGACGATTGTAAAGAAAATTTAAATGTTCATTAAAATAGTTTTAATGAACATTTAAATTTTCGTGAAACTCACGTGAAATCACGTGAGCGATTTGAAATCTGTGGAAGCAACTATAATTGGAAAAAATAAAATTTTTAGTAATATATTTGGGTTTCATTTTAATATCCTTGCTCGATAGCTACATTTCTCATATAACATTTTTAATAACAACCGCAAGTTGAAAAACAAGTAAAGTCAGAAATTAAAAAAATCAAAAATATATAACAGCTTTTAATATTATTTTTCACTTCATATTTCGTACACTAATACAAAACACTGTTGGAAATTTTCAATGTTGAAAACTAAAGTTAAAAAATTGGTATTTTCAGTGCGGATCTTAGAAATTAAAAGTTATTTTTTGAATTAATTCTTTACTTCAATTATTTGTTCCGATTTTGTGCATCGTTATTCAGATAATTAAAAAAAATTATATTTTACTAAAAGAAATTTTGCGTACCGAGATGTCCTCTTATTCGAGGGTTGAAAATCAAAACAAAAGTAGGGCATAGATACCCAAATATTTTTGCCAAATTTCTACTATTTCAATCGACGAGTTTTCTAGTTATAATGCTAAAACTGTTTAGAACTAATATTGAATATTCCTCTATATTTAAATCTGTTCGACCTAAAGTTTTAGGTAATTTTAATTAACATAAATTCAGTCGCTGTAATAAAGCTCAATTTTATACGACCGCAATAAAAAAAGTTAAATATTAGAAATAGACGATAACTACCTTTTTAATTTTGTAGAAAATTTAACGCTATCGATTCCTCACATATAGAAATTTGACGAACCGTTTTCGAAGATAATTATGTCGAACGTGTACGGGAACATTAGGTCAACACACAGTACAAATACGTACATACAAATATACATTTATAGGAAATTTCTATAATTTCTTTTCGCGTTTACCGGGATATGCGGCTCTTGAACATCGATACTTGCAAAACCCTGATATCAAAACTTTTGGCCGATCATTAGCCCTTTACGGTTAGCGTGCTTCAGCTGCAACATAGCTAGAATCGGGAAAGTTAAATATAGATCGATTATTGGAGTTTGAAATGAAAATTAATTTTAGAAGATTGAGGTTTACGACAGAGAGTTTTAAACGGGTTTAGTTTATTGGATTTTTAAGCCGTCCAGATTTATTTAATTTATTAATTTTTATTTAATTTTATAAACATCTGAAAGGAATTTTAAAGGTAAAGCCTAAAGATGAATTTCAGAAAGATTTAATCTCTTATTTGTCTGGGTAAATGCTATACTCGATTCTCTTCTTCTTCTGACCGCTATAGAAAATCTAAAAAATTTAAAACGATGAATAATCATTCTCTTTCCCTTCTTTTTAGTTTAGTTCAAGATTTAATTTTATTATATTTTATAGAAAATATAAGTACGAACGTACATCTTTCGAAAATTTTTCTAACTTTTAATAGAGTCTTGAAACGTTGGCGTTTGCAAAAACCAGGAAATCAAACATTTTTGCCGATTTCGCTGTGCATACTACCTTTATAACTATGCGGCTCTAGCTGGGAAAATTAAAATGTAATAATAATTTGCCTCGTAATACAACTGTGTAATTCCTGTTTAAACGTGCTGATTATGGACGGCAGATGAGAGAGAAAAGTGTAGAAGATGTAATTAATGATAATTTCAAACGTGCAAGTACTTAAATAAATCGACGAGTTAATATTTTATTTTTCCTTAAAATAGTACAATTACTAATGTTACAACAAATATACATTTTAAAGTATACAAACCGGTCGCTTTACACACAGGATTACATAATTAATTACAATAAATTTCGATTAGGGATCACTAGCGGTAAAGAACTAGAGCGCTAATGATGATGCTATGAAGCGGATATAATTAAATTTATTCTATTGTTACCTCTCGTTATAAAAGAATTATAAATTAAACATAATGTCGATCGAAAATTTTGGGTTCAATTTCACACGACATTACAATCACCCAGAATCATTAATTTGAAATAGATATTCGTAAAATAAGTAATTACAACATTATCAAAACTAGTTTAAATGCTGACAAAACAGTCGTTGGACTTTCCAGCTACGCTGCTTTTTCTAATTCACGACTTACACACACGATTTAAAATATTTATCTTTTTTTTTTTGTTTTAATATAATATATTTTTCTCTATTTAATTCGACGACTTTTCTAATAAATAAAAACCAAAAATTTTTAAATATATTTTAATATATTGACAAGTTGAATAAAAATTTTTTCATTCGACTTTTTTCATACCGTATTTCATAGCGGCCACTTTAAATACTTTTTTATACTTTAAATATTACTCGTTTATTTAATTCTACCGTCGCTCACCTGTGACTTTACAATACAGAAGACTACTACTGCATCTGTAGCTCAGTGCTACTAGCGTCTCTTGTGGTGATAGAAGGTACTAATGACACAATAACCCGTTTAGCCGCTACATTATTTAGAGCACTTTTTTTTTGGTGTGGAGTGGGATTTTACACATTTTCTTTTTAATATTATTTTTTAATCGTTAACAAATGCGCCTAAGAAAAAAACTTAATTAGACAAATCTCGAGTTACTGAGGATGACTATGCTCTATAGTCTCACCCCCTTGTCCTTTTAAAACAAAAATTTAATGGCATCAGTACCCCGTATATATATAGAAGTAATCTGACCAAGTTTGGTCGAGTAGTTCTGCAAATATAAGGTGATTTAAAGGCCAAAACCCCGAACACACTCTTGTAGATATGAAGATCCGGAAAATTTCCATCCGGTTTTTTGGGTTCCTTAGATATCAGAAGGTAAAGAACCGGTGAAAAGCGCATATGCTCAAATTGGACAGATTACCAAACTTTCCCTTCTGTAACTGTAGATAGCTTTGCTATAGCAAAAGGCGGAAAGGTAAAAATGTATTTTGAAATAAAAGCTGTCTATTATCCATTCCACTATTTTCGTAAGTGTTGAACTACTTAATCTAGAAAATATAAATTTAATATGTTAATTTTACCCGTTTGCGACATATATAATGAACCTACATATAGCCGTAGTCATGAAAACCCTTGGAACATCAAAACACACTTCACGTCGTAAATGATAGGATACGATTTTTATATAAAATTCTTTTCAGTTTATATTAATAATATACCTAATTAAATACTTTCCTTTTATTTAATGAATCGATGTCTACTTTGCACGTATTATTAGAATATAAAAATTTCAATTTATATGAAACCTCTTTTGTGTATATTATTTTAATAACTGCGAGAAAATTTTGTTTTTACCAACTTTTCGAAGAAAAGTAAGGTATTACTTTCTGTCGCATAATAAGAATTGGGGATAAAAATTGTTTATTTTAAGTTTTGAGGTATGAGAAGTAGGAAATTACCATTAATTTAAAATGGGTTTTCCGTTTTTAATTATTTATATATATATATATATATATACCTAAGTATAAAATTTTCCAGCTCGACAATATTCAAAACTACTATATCAGTTTCATTTAAATTTAGATATGCTGAAGTAGTGTATTTAAAATTTTACATTTTAGAAAATTCTATGCTCAATTTAATGTCGAAAAAATTTGAGCAGACAAATTAGAAGCGTGGTTCATTACGATGATGCAAGTTCGAAAGTTGACGTTTCTTTATTTGGGATATTTATCGTCAGTAATATTATTCAGCGTATTCAGTTAGCGTTACCTACTTTGAGTGTAATGTTGACCGGGTGTATATTGGGCGGGGTAAAAGAAACAAAACAAAAAAATGACCAAAAGTCGGTCTTCTTGCGAAGAACTGCACAAGATTTTCTTTAGGTAATTTTTTTTTTATTCTCATATAAGAAAAGCGATATTTTATTATAGAAAATTTATGTTTTATATAAAAATACGAAAACGATCCCGTACAAATTATTATATTATTTTTAAAATAACCACGTTTAAAACCCTTTGTATTACAAATACGTTTACTTATTTTACGTTTGTTATTTTGAAGTAACTTATTTTCTTTTTTATTATTATTACATTTTTTTCGTAATCCTAATAGAAATTTTCATTACACGCGAAATAAAAAAGGAATATAGATACTAAACATTTGTTTTATTCACGCTGTGCTTGTAACTTACGTCTGTAAAGTCGGTACCGCTGGGGTGTACCGACTATTATAACTGTTGGTATAATACAGTAATGCGCTTCACATGTTGCGGTGCGGCTGTGTATACCTTTATATGTTTTGATGGGCGTTGTTTCACAGAGAAAACAGGAAATAAAAACGCAAACCAAATATTACCATGTACTGTAACACGATTTACGTTCTGGGATCGGCATGTTTACTACACTTGTTAATATGTACAACGTATCTCTTTTCTGGTAGTTTATAGAAATATACGTATACGTACGATAATATCGTCACTCGTGTTTTACGAAGGAATAAAGATGGTTATTAGGTTTTTCTCGTTATGTAACGAGAAAATTTTTAAAAAATAAATAACCGTTATGAATATTTTTATGGGATTTATTAAAACGTTTTATGTTTTGCTCATACTCTTTTATATTAAAAAAAAGGTATACAAAATTAAAATATTTTTTTTTTTGTAGACGATAAAAGAGTAATTATAATTATTACTGGTAAATGTTGCAGATAATACTACTGTATTTGTCTCATAATACTTAATATTACTTTATCTGATTATCAAATGTAAAATAAATATCAGGTAAAACAGATGGGAAAATTATGCTTAAAACATAAAACGGTTCTCAAGAATTCTCAAAATTTTCTCAAAGACAGGGATGGAAGACGTTATAAAAGAAACATATAAAACGTAAAAAGGTTATAATTATTTAAATCATATAACATAAAAAATTAAGGTCATATCTTAAAATGAAAAGAGACAGTCGATTAAAACAAACATAACATAAATGTACATTTTATTTCCGACTAAAAGTTGAATATACTTTTTCATTTAACGATTATACATTTCTCCAAACCATGAACCGGTCTACTCATTCCGTCAGTGAAGAATGCTGGCGGTCTTTCCTTGATCCAAGAACTTATTGTGACATCGGTTCCTTTTTTAACCTCTTAATTATTTTAATATTCCTCTTTAATTACTGAAGAAGTGAAAATCGTAGGGGACCAAATACGGTGTGTATGGATGATGCGGAATCGATTCGAGTTTCAATTTCAGAAGAGCCTTAGCGAATGAACTAAATCTGTGTGGCCGAATATTATTGTGTTGTAAAAGTGTCGGATGCGTGGAGTTTTGAAAATGACATACACACCTCCTAAACATAGAGACATTATACAAAGAGGTCTCTACGTATTTCACAGAATTTACAATCGATCCGGCTTCTAGGTAGTCAGTCATGTAGACGTATTTGGAATCGCAGTACAGTGTCAAGAAAATTTTTTTGGTAGTGAATTTAGTACTGAATTATTTTTTTATGCGGTGAACGGTATTCCTTGTCTACGCGCAGCCTCCGCTGTTATTATTTTTATAAAAAGCTTTAATGGCAAAACCACGTTACGTATCGCTACGAGTTTCCGTGATAAATAAACGGCAAAATGGCACGAACTGGCTTCTGAAAGTTACTCGGTTCTGACACTCGCCCAGGGCTACTTACACTAATTTCAAATTTCCCATTTCCCTGAATCACTTTGTAGAAATTAGTACAAAAGTTGTATCTTTTTAAACGTGATGTTGTATAACTAAAATATATTTTATTTCTGAAATTTATATGTTACGCAACGTGTAGTACATGCACTTACTACGAACCAGAAAGTGAGTGAACATTAAATTATTATTATTTGTCCAGTTTATCTGTCAAAAAGAGTATGTACATACATACATATTTAATACTAATAATGTAATTTGTCAAACTTTTGCTCGTTTGTGTAATAAATCGATAAACTAAATGCGACAACTACACCGGACGACATGTGGTCAACAACTGCAAATTGACTTATAATCAGCAGTAAGTGAATGTTTGCGTGTACCATATGTAATAGTTGTTAAATACACTGTTTATGTTATTATTTTTCACAGCTTGAATGTAACATATCCGTAGATTTTATGTATAAATTTCAATATTTTTCATTTATTTATTTTTACTGTATTTTAAAATTCATTATTTCATTCATCGTTTAATATTAAAATGATATATATATATTTTACATCTTTTGAACTACAAGAATAAAATAAGCATTTTCTTTTTTTTTAATATTGAAAAATTATTAAAAAATTGGATTTTTAAGATAACCCTTTTTCATTATAGTTACCAAATATTACCTTTTTATTTTTATCTATTTAATTATTCTGTGAATTGAAATGAGTATTATCAATGAATCAAAAAATGTCAATGTTTTAATCATTTTTTCATACTAACACTGAAGTTCACTAATTCCCAGCAATATTAGTAAATTTATGGGTCATTTGTATCGCCGGTTTGGATTTAAAAAATGTAAGCATACATTTTAAAAAAAATATCGAAGAAAAAAAACTTCTTCAATATTTCCGTAGTACCAATATTAATACGTTACGGGGAAATGAGTACAATAATGTACAAAATGAGGGTGTGTGTAAGAGTAATGGAGAATATTATGTTAGAAATTACACGGAACTATAGGATTATACTAAATATTTGATTGTAAATCAGACTGAAATTGAAGTTATTGGAAAATCTAACGAAAAAGTGAATGTAATTGAGGAGGCTGTGTAGGAACAACAATTTACGGCAGATGATCCCTAAAAATACGAAATTGTTACTCCAGTATAATTTAGAAACAGAGATAAATCAGCAAATAATAGGGAAGTAGATTTCAAAAATGTGCCGAGGAACCGTGCTTCAGAATGGCAAGAGAATGATGAGTGTGGGAAAGAATGAAATGCTATAAAATTATTTCAAACTTTATAATTTTTAAATTTAAAGAGTTTATAATTTAATTTAATTAATAATAACTAATTTATAATTTAGTTAAGAGTTTAACTTTAATTTCAGAGTTTATAATTTTAAATTAACAAAGTACTAGTTGTTCTCGAGTCTGTACACGAACAATGTTTTTGATTGATTTACATTTACAGATTTCTTTCTTACTAATATTATTCTTTGGTACATTAAAACCGTGTGTACACAAACCGATATGCTGTAATAAAAATTAACTATAGTTTATTTTCTGTCATGTTTCTAAAATGGGGACCCTGCATGTTCTCTCTCACACTCTCTCTCTCTCTCTCTCTCTCTCTCTCTCTCTCTCTCTCTCGCTCTCTCTGAGTATGAAACAGACGTTTTAAAGTAGAAGAGAGACACTGCAAAACAAAATAATCAGATTTCTAATTTTGATTATCATAGAAATTGAAATTTAACATAAATTTTTTTACCATAAGAAATGTAAACATTAGTTTGCTATAATGTCGACAATTTACCTACCGGTGGTACATTTTAATTTCCTATTAATCACTGGAAAAAATAAATTAATATTCTAATGACGTCTAAAATCCTCATATTTCTAATAAAATTCGTAAATGAAAACGATTTCTTATACTGGGAAAACGAAAATCAGAAATAATTTTCCAAAATTTATGCAGCAGGTTTCCTAATAAAACAATTAGTTACGATATTATGTTTGAATTTTTACCGACCGATCAACAAGTAAGGTATGTACATTTTAATTCAATCGGTATCCCGCTTTAGAAACGTGTCGAGAATGTATTATTTTTAAAATTGTTTAATTCATATTTAGCTTATTATAAATATATTACCGTGTTACACAAGTAAATATACAACCTTCAAGATTTGAATCGATTTCCGAAAATCAATAAAGATGTTAATAATTTTCCTGTCGTTGAAGGAAACATATATTTTGTCATTTTTTATCGTTAAGATAATAAAATCTATAAAAATCGTATAGTACAGTTTCTGTTTCACCAAAATTGCTAAAGTTTGCAGAAATGAACTAAGTATTGTCTTTTTATTTAGTACGGGAAAATAAGTTAAAATATTCAGCCTCCCATAATAATAAAAAATAAATATTTACGTATACTCACTCCATCACTGAAGGACGTAAGTACTCGATAAATATATAAAGTAGAAAGAAGTAGGTGTTAAGGATTTATGTAATACAAACAATTTGTTAGAATGTTTTAGCCATTAAAACAAAAAAACACAGTTCTAGGATGACACAGGCAGAACTGGCTCCACAAAATCATGTTAGTATATGATATACAACACAAGAGCCATATTATAGAAATTAATAGAAATTCTAGGTATAACAAATATATTGTTGAATAACCGTATTCAGCAGTTCAGTTTTCCTCATTATTCCGTTTCCGGCATTATTTTGTAAAAAGAAATTGTAAACATTGGATATAAACTGCTGTACCTTTTCCACCTAACTTTGTCATTTTAAAAGAAATTGATGTGTATTGAAATATTAAAAATTTACATGACAAAGCCTTAAATGAAAACAACACCAAATAGTAAAAATTAATCACTTGAATCGTTTTATATATAAATGACTGCTATCATTACAATACTAGCTAATTTTACTTAAAATTCATTCACTTCATAAGTAAAATATACACCGCAATAAATGTTTTTATAATAACTACTTCTAGAACATACACGTGATATATGTCACATATGCATATGTCATATATCATAGAAGCGCAATGATAGTAGATTAAATATAATCGAATGAAATTATTGGAATTGTTGTGTTTATAACAATTCATAAATTGCCCGTTAGTCATGTACGATTCATGAATGTTCTACTATTATTAGTTGCTATACAACAGGAAGTAGGCCTACTCACAACATATATAATTTCGAATAAAATTCAACAATCGCATACGCTACAGCACGTTTATGAAATTCGTTTTTTTATATTACCATAACACAGAAGATGACCCTGTTATAAGTTTGCTTATAACAGAGAACAGTGCATGCAAAATGCTAGTACATAGGCTTCAGTCCCTGCGCCAAAATATAATTTATCTTATTGCTTTAGTCTAATTAACGTATATCTTTTTTTACTTTATTTTTTTCAAAATTAAGAGAAGTACCATCAAATGAAATTTTTTGAAACGGTTATCAAAATTAATTAATGTTAATATGTAATTTTTGCATATCCGTTTAAGTTATATACATTTAATTCCTTATAAATGAAAAACTAAAAAAAATGTATTACAACCCTTTATTCTGAGATGTTGTTATACCATTTCGTCTGGACGTTTCCAACGAAATTATAAGTTCTCGTTTATTCTACGAGCAGCTGAGAGTACTAATAGAAAAAAGGTGGTAAAGTGATATTAGATTGAATATCAAAAACGATTAACCTGAAGAGAACAAGACTGTTGTTATGGTAACCATCCCCTTCTAGTTCAGCTCTACACTGTAACCCGTGTTAACTGGAGTGCTTCAAAGCAGCGCTCGAAATGAATTTGGTTAAGCTACTCGTACTGTATCTCCCTCTGAAATTGATTAGCATCTCTTTTATATACTTTTTTCATACTTTTTACTTAACACCTTCCCTTTTAACATGAAAAGAATTTTAATTGACAATAGGAATTTTATTTTTTGTAATATTTTATAACGAAAATTCATCGGATTATGATGATAATTCTTAAAAGTGTCAGTAATATTTACTTATTCAAATTTATTTGGTAGAAATAGAATATAACTTTGATAAAACTTGGATGCCGTTAAAATAATCTTCAAAATTAATGAAAATGAAATACGGGCCGTAATAATTTCTTAATAATAACGATTATATTTTTTAAAACGTTTATCGATAAATTATTATAATTTACAACCTGCTTATAATTCATTTTAAAATTAAATGCGCTTAATTTTTTTTTGTATTATTTGATTTTAAAAACTACTAGCTCATTTTATACAAAATGTTTATTTGTGGTACTATTCCATTAAATTTCATTAATAAGTGTCAGAAGACTTGTTTAGATCCCACAAAAAAAAAAAAGGTGTTGCGACACTAAGAATAAATGGTATTTATTCAGACAATTACAGCTATACATTATGTATAACTAGCTATACGCTAGTTGAGATCTTGTTCGTCGCTATGCAGACCAACGACACGCGGGCATGATTTAATGTCGCCTTTCACACAATTCTATCGTATTACTTTATACTTCGTTAATATTATAAGTTATAATATTTGTAAATACTATTGCAAATGTAAATACAATTATTATTATTATTAATATTGTCGGTGTTGTCATTTTCATGTATATTTTTATTTTTACAACTATTCACAATATTTCTATCAAAGGCTCAAATGTATAAAAAGAAAATTATAAAAGATTACAAAAAGCCGTTAAAATCGTATAAGTAAACATTATACGGTTTATTATAATACTGAAATTTAAAAATGTATTAACTGCTTACTCACCATTTATTTTTAATATTTTGTTCCGATTGTGAAAACTCTTTCATAGAAATTCAAATAAAGTTAAAACTCTCAGTTTAAATCGTACAAAAATTCGTAAAAGTTGTTTGCAATGATTACTTACAGTACTCGGTTTGGAAGTCGTTCCGCCAAGGCTTCATCCTGTTCATTTTTGTAAGTATTCTGTGTAAGTATGAAAATCATTTTCGTCAGAGTTTTGAAAAACAGAATCTACGTCAGAGTCTATTTATTGAAGATTAATGATGAATCTTTCTATTAACTCATCTCGCATGATTTCATCGCAGGAATCCTTTTCGATATTTTTTTCTGTATGCAAACGCATTTTTCCCAGTCCTCTGCCGTAACGTTTTTTAATCGGTCATTAATTAATTTCCCAATATCAGTCGGCAAATTTCTCGATCTAAATCAGCAAATTTCCTTGTCGCTTCCAGCTATATAAGTTCTATCGCATTATATCGAGAGTGATATGGCTGGAAACGAATAACAGAATGTCCTTTCTCGGTGGTTATAACATGAATATCATACGGTTTACGTTTATTCTTATACGGGAGTAATAATTTCAACAGCTGTTGTTTAGTTTCACTTTCGTCGTAAGGAACCGATTTTGCTTGAAGCCATGACTGGATTTCAGCTTTCCTCCAGCGGTGGAGGAAGTTACCACCTGTTGGTGGGAACTTAATTCATTGCAACAGACTGATACTTGGGTTATCCGTAATTAGTACGCTTCCTTTTTGTAATTCAAAAAGTAATTTTCAAAACTATCTTTGTTTTAACTGTCATTTTGTGAATGATAATCCGAAACGGCTTTCGATTTTTCTGCGGAAAACTCATTTACTTACTTTAACGAACCCTGTTTTAGCTGAACTTCCACGACAAACTATTAAACGATTGGTATTTTAATCCCTCTGTTTTTTCAAATCTTGCTATATGTATTTATGAGAATGATTTTCATTAACCCAAGAAGTCTCATTTATCTAAAATACGGGTCGATTATCACCTGAAGCTTTTAATTTGTCGACCGGAAAAAGAAACTGTTTCATCTCGTTCATAATGCTCTAAGTTAGTCGCAGAAAAATTAAAAAAAAAAAATCTTTATAACCGGATAAAAATCGCAAATTAATATATTATTCTAAACCGTTTTAGATAAATCACGGCACCGTTAAATAAACTCGCTAAGAAACTGACACGAACTGAACGTATGGAAATCCAAAATCCAATTAACTTATTAGATATCACAACTGAGGACTTAAAGAACCCGTAAGACTGAAGACTGGTATTGCAGTAATTTATACTAATATACAATTACATCGTAGTATGAGAAAACAAAGTAAGAACGTAAACATGTAGCAGTAATAATATGAGTTCTGGAACTTTGAGTCATCTTACTATAACATTATTTGAGATTGCGTAACAATCTCTTATCCACGAAGAGGGGACTACATTCGCTATCCATTATCCATTAATTCTATTAGTCCTACATCAGTACTAAAATAATGATTATTAAGTCAGAAAATAACAGTTAAAAACAACCGTGTTTCTTAACAATTTCATTTTTTTATTAGTTATCATTAAATTAATCGTTCATGAAACTAAAGTAAGGTCCTTTTTTATTTCATTTATGACTTGAAATATACACATAATTTTTGTAAAATATTTATTTACGTATAATATAATTAAATAATATAAATACTAATTAACGCATGTATTAATACAAGGGATTCATGAATAGAACACAAACAGGAGGTATTACATAGTCGAGACTGTACCGCTTGCTGAGACGGCTTCTTCAGTCCATTATATATCGCTACCTTTTTAAATCGATTTTTATGATCCTGTAAATAGACCTCACCGTAAAAAGCAAATGTGTTGCTACAAAACTAATGTCTGATATTAGCGAAAATTTATTTTTTCTACACCTAAAATTAACTGAAATGTTATGGTTTTACTTGAAACGACCTGTCGCTTAAATAATTCTAGTTTCGGGTTAAATCTTAATTATAATTATTAAAACAACAATCTTTTAATCTAACTCTGAAAGTAGAAAATTTTTACGTCGATCAGTTTTTATTTTATGTTAATTCAAATTAACGTTCTCAAAAAAAAGTTAAAAATCACGAGTTTTCAGATTTTCACGCCATTAATTTTCAAAGGAAAGACAGTAACTAAAATCGGTCACATTCAGTTAGAGTAAAAATAATTACAGTTTTCGACGATACATTCCTTTTTAATCTGTGATTTTTTTTTTTAACTAAGATACAATAGTTTAAATACAAGCGCCATCTTTCTTGGCGACCACTATAGTATTTCATTAACAGTATAAATAAATTAATGGAAATACAGGGGCGGTCGATAAAAAATGTTACAGGTTTATTTTAAAATATTAATTTTATTAATGTTTATTAACTAAATATTATGTAAATTTATACAATAACAATCAGCTTATACACTATTATATACAATTTTCAACGCTGTATTGTTCGATAACGTAAGATTTATTGTACTTTAATGTTAAGACCTTGTAACAAAAGAGTTGAGAACTATCGCATAATATATACAAGCATTATATCAGAAAACAACACCTACATTAATACGTTGCAATACATAAACAGTACACGAGTTAAATTAATCGTAAACAACAACTAACAAAGTCACACCTCTCAATTTATCATTAATTTGTCATGAAATTTATGCTCGCACGTTACAAGCAAATTTAATAGTCATTTTGCAGTTAAAAAAATCATAAGGAATACCAAGTAGAAAAATTAATACGCACAGCTTATTTTTATCGCTGCTATAAACCGGTTACTCGTTTAAAATAAACGATGTAATTTTTGCAAAATAATGCAATTTATTCGCACGATCTGTATCTTTAATCCGATATATATCTTTCATTCTGATTTGAATATAGTAATGCGTTAAATAAATCACTTCCATTTAAAAGTTAAATTATAAATAAATAACCAAATTTTAAGAAAAAAATAGATAAATTCAAATTCATATGCTTTATTCCAAAAATTTAAACTCGTGAAATAACGTCAAGGTTCTAAATATAAAAAAGTACTACAATATAATTCAAAATTATTTTGAGCAGATATTTATGTATACGTTGAATACATATATATACGGGACGTATATCTATTATCGTTTAAAAATTAATCTACAAAGTAATATTGTTTCCGTTAAAGAAAATATTTAAATAAATTGGTAGGAAGATTTTTTAAACGGTTCATTAATTTATTTTTACTGTTTAAAAACACAAAACAAAACAGAATTACATAAAATTGTCAATAACAAAAAAAAAAACAATGTTCACAAGACAGAGAATAGCACATCAAAAAGAAGCAAACACAGCTGACTCACGCCAGACGGCGACAACATTCGTACACAGCTCTCAGAACAATAATAATAAACAGCAAAACTTTGGTTTCCCGAACAACGTCGCGTCCGCGACCTTGACCAAAATTGAACAGTATGAATAAATTGTAAAAGCAGAAGTACTGTTAGGTTTTTAATTCTGTTTCAAGTAATAATATGAACGGTTTTTTTTTTACTCTTAACCGTTGAGGAAATCGAAATAACAGAAACCGAACTTTATTGATAAAATTTGCTGAACATATGGTATTTATAAATAATACGGGTATATATTCCTAACGAAAAAGTTATACAATTTTTTTTTATATTCACAATTGTTTTCCGAAATGTCTTTTTGTATCGTTTCACTGGTACCATGGATTAGGTAATTTTTTTTTCGTTAATTTTTGCATTACTCCTTATTCGTATTGAACAATATTTGAATTATATTTTCTTTCTTTAATCAAACTAAATTTTGTACCCCTTCTCATTAGCTTTTATAAAAAAAAAAAAAATATATACTCTGTTCGTCTTATTTTGAAAAAAAGAACATATTTTAAGTAACGTAAACTCCTATAAAAAGAAGATATTTGATCCCATTCGTTCTGTTTTCTTTTTCATTGTTAAAAGTATGTGTTTTCGAATTTAATACTCTTACATAAGCGGGTAAGTACCTTGAATCATTCGTAAAAAAAATTAAAAAATATGTGCTTTTTTATACCTTCAATCCGATATCTTTTGTACTTTTATTTCTGTAGTCGCAGAACTGTCATTCTTTATCCCGTATAGAACTTACCTTCTATTCATTACTTTTTACGTATTAAGTTTTTAATTGGGAATATTAAAACCTGACAGATTACACGTACACACCTACTGTATGAAATATGAATACGTGTAATTTTTTCTTATTTTGTCATCAGTAGCTTGAATAATTTGATGCGTTTCTCTTTTTTATTTTATTCTTTGCCTGTCTTTTAATGCCAACGTATTTGTTACACCGTGCATACTCATTTATCTGTTTTATTTATCTTCCCGTACAAATCATCCTGTACGCTTCCTTTCATTTCAAAACTAAGATACTAAATATTCTTTAATAATACACGTTGCAAATCTCTTTCTTTCTGAAATTTAAAATAAAAGAATTTACGAATCGTTTTAAAAACTTCCTCGTCGTATTCTATAATAAACAACTGTGCTTAATAAATTCTGCTGCTCAAATTTATATTTTATTTGTCGTTACTAGTGTACACGAGTATCTAGCAAACAAAAAAAATTACTTTTTATGTATTTATAATTCTAGATATAAATGTAAGCGATAGGTTTTTTATTTACAGAATTTAAAAAATGAGAAGATTTCCCTTATTTTGTACATATGTATGAGATTAAGCCTTACTCCTTAATAAATAACTGATTTTGATGATTCCTTTTTTTTGTTATTATACAGATATTTTTAAGTGGATCTTTAAAGCAATTTAGTTTTAAAGTTTAAATTGAACATTATTTAAACATTAAGTTAAATTTTGTACATGAAAAGTTAAATTGAAAATTTTTTTGTAACCATTACTTCTAAGGATTAGATTCTTACAACTTAATGATATACAAGTGCTGTCCAGAAAGTAACTTACGTTTCGCTGTTGATCACAAAAGACGGGATGGGTATCGGCGCATTCTTGATTGTCTTTGCTAGTCTGACTCAGTAGGAATCGAGTTATATGATGGACTCTGATTCTTTTTGTTGATTTTTTTACAAATTTTTAAAAAACACTTGTTTTTTAATTTAACATTAAAGAAAATTCCCATTTGTGAAGTGAGATCGGGAATTAAAATTCTTTTAAAAAAAATATGCAGACCCATTGAGATTTATCGAGGAATATGTTATGTTTATTTTATTTTATTTTTTTTTTGTCTTCAGTCAATTGACTGGTTTGATGCAGCTCTCCAAGATTCCCTATCTAGTGCTAGTCGTTTCATTTCAGTATACCCTCTACATCCTACATCCCCAACAATTTGTTTTACATACTCCAAACGTGGCCTGCCTACACAATTTTTCCCTTCTACCTGTCCTTCCAATATTAAAGCGACTATTCCAGGATGCCTTATTATGTGGCCTATAAGTCTGTCTCTTCTTTTAACTATATTTTTCCAAATGCTTCTTTCTTCATCTATTTGCCGCAATACCTCTTCATTTGTCACTTTATCCACCCATCTGATTTTTAACATTCTCCTATAGCACCGCATTTCAAATGCTTCTAATCTTTTCTTCTCAGATACTCCGATCGTTCAAGTTTCACTTCCATATTAAGCAACACTCCAAACATACACTTTCAAAAATCTTTTCCTGACATTTAAATTCATTTTTGATGTAAACAAATTATATTTCTTACTGAAGGCTCGTTTAGCTTGTGCTATTCGGCATTTTATATCGCTCCTGCTTCGTCCATCTTTAGTAATTTTACTTCCCAAATAACAAAATTCTTCTACCTCCATAATCTTTTCTCCTCCTATTTTCACATTCAGCGGTCCATCTTTGTTATTTCTACTACATTTCATTACTTTTGTTTTGTTCTTGTTTATTTTCATGCGATAGTTTTTGCGTAGGACTTCATCTATGCCGTTCATTGTTTCTTCTAAATCCTTTTTACTCTCGGCTAGAATTACTATATCATCAGCAAATCATAGCATCTTTATCTTTTCACCTTGTACTGTTACTCCGAATCTAAATTGTTCTTTAACATCATTAACTGCTAGTTCCATGTAAAGATTAAAAAGTAACGGCGATAGGGAACATCCTTGTCGGACTCCCTTTCTTATTAGGGCTTCTTTCTTATGTTCTTCAATTGTTATTGTTGCTGTTTGGTTCCTGTACATGTTAGCAATTGTTCTTCTATCTCTGTATTTGAACCCTAATTTTTTTAAAATGCTGAACATTTTATTCCAGTCTACGTTATCGAAAGCCTTTTCTAGGTCTATAAACGGCAAGTATGTTGGTTTGTTTTTCTTTAATCTTCCTTCTACTATTAATCTGAGGCCTAAAATTGCTTCCCTTGTCCCTATACTTTTCCTGAAACCAAATTGGTCTTCTCCTAACACTTCTTCCACTCTCCTCTCAATTCTTCTGTATAAAATTCTAGTTAAGATTTTTGATGCACGACTAGTTAAACTAATTGTTCTGTATTATTCACATTTATCTGCCCCTGCTTTCTTTGGTATCATGACTATAACACTGTATTTGAAATCTGATGGAACTTCCCCTTTTTCATAAATATTACACACCAGTTTGTATAATCTATCAATCGCTTCCTCACCTGCACTGCGCAGTAATTTTACAGGTATTCCGTCTATTCCAGGAGCATTTCTGCCAATTAAATCTTTTAAAGCTCTCTTAAATTCAGATCTCAGTATTGTTTTTCCCATTTCATTTAAAGTCTTCAACTTCCTCTTCTTCCTCTTCAACATCATTTTCTAATTCATTTCATCCGTATAACTCTTCAATATATTCCACCCACCTATCGACTTTACCTTTCGTATTATAAATCTGTGTACCATCTTTGTTTAACATATTATTAGATTTTAATTTATGTAACCCAAAATTTTTCTTAACTTTTCTGTATGCTCCGTCTATTTTACCAATGTATGTTCATTTCTCTCTCCACTTCTGAACACTTTTCTTTAATCCACTCTTCTTTCGCTAGTTTGCACTTCCTGTTTATAGCATTTCTTAATTGCCGATAGTTCCTTTTACTTTCTTCATCACTAGCATTCTTATATTTTCTACGTTCATCAGCTGCAATATATTGTCTGAAACCCAAGGTTTTCTACCAGTTCTCTTTATTCCGCCTAAGTTATCTTCTGCTGATTTAAGAATTTCCTTTTTAACATTCTCCCATTCTTCTTCTACATTTTCTACCTTATCTTTTTTACTCAGACCTCTTGCGATGTCCTCCTCAAAAATCTTCTTTACCTCCTCTTCCTCAAGCTTCTCTAAATTCTACCGATTCATCCGACAACTTTTCTTCAGGTTTTTAAACCCCAATCTACATTTCATTATCACCAAATTATGGTCGCTATCAATGTTTGCTCCAGGGTAAGTTTTGCAGTCAACGAGTTGATTTCTAAATCTTTGCTTAACCATGATATAATCTATCTGATACCTTGCAGTATCGCCTGGCTTTTTCCAAGTGTATATTCTTCTATTATGATTTTTAAATTGGGTGTTGGCAATTACTAAATTATACTTCGTGCAAAACACTATAAGTCGGTCCCCTCTTTCATTCCTTCTGCCCAGCCCGTATTCACCCGCTATATTTCCTTCCTTGCCTTTTCCAATGCTCGCATTCCAATCTCCAACTATTATTAAATTTTCATCTCCTTTTACGTGTTTAATTGCTTCATCAATCTCTTCGTATACACACTCTACCTCATCATTATCATGGGCGCTTGTAGGCATATAAACATTATCAATCCTTGTCGGTTTAGGTTTTGAAACTACACACAATACAAAAAAATAACCTAAACAAAGGTTACTCAGATTGGAGAGGAAAACTCGTGGTAACCTTGACTGTTATTTCAAGGTTAACATGATTTTTTCAAATGGAATGATCTAATTTTGACTCCACCAATGAAAAGAGCAGAATCTTTTACATTGAAATATGTGATCACACATATGACAGCCTTTTTTTGTAGGTAATATGGCTAATAGGCATTACTACCAAGAGCATTACTAACCAAATACATTTTTCTTCCTTGGTACATTGGAGGGAAAAACAACACATTTTTATACAGTATTTTTTTGAATAATTCTAAATATTATTTGGATTTATATTTAATTTATTCGTATGAAGAAAACTAAATATTTTACAGCCATAAAGAAATATATGGACTGATTAATTCTCCACTGCAAAATATTCTATGTGATAAATGGAAATTACACTCGCTGATAATTCTGTTTTCAAAAATAAAATCATGGAGTATTTTTTAATCCATATTGGTTACTGAAATATATAAATTTTAATAATAAATTAATTTTTTTATCAAAAAGGTTTTTGAGACATCTTCAGCTACTGAAACAACTTTTATCTGTTCTGTCTTCAGAAGATGTTTATTGATGGATTCTAATTTAGTATAAAATTAAATATTAATTTCTAATTATTCTACAAAGAGACTTAAAAAAAACAGAAGCGTATCTTATCAGATTAGAAAAATATATAGTCGCATTCATTACCTTCAACCGGTTTGAAACAAATCCTACTCACAAAAATGACTACTGACTGTTGCAAAGTCGATAAGAAAGTTACTGCTTTTTTAGAATGAAACCCTTATTATCTATTAATAAGAGAACTAATATTCTGTTGTATAGTAACTAGTAAAAAAGTTTAAAAAAATGTATATACTGCATTTTGAGTGATTCATTTACAAAAGCACTTTGGGACATGCAAATAGAAAAAACCATTATTGTTGTTTTAGTCTATAATAGTTTTGAATTTGAATCTTACTTTAGATAATACTCACTAATACTTACCAAATTACCTGTAGATAAGTTTACTAGTCTGAGTTGTTTGTTTGTACTACCTGAATGTTTGAAGTTTGTGCGTAGTTTGAATAGCGCTCAAAGAATTACTTTTTTGTTTGGAGTATTAAAAGTTTATAATATATTATCACATAAAAAAAGAAATTAACAAATAAATCTAATCTGATTCAAAAATATATTCTTCACAGAATATATTTTTATATACTAATAAGCAAACTTTTAAAAAATTTAAGCGGTTGGCACCCAGAAAGAAAATATTTCATCCGTTAGGCTTTGCTAGTTTATTTATTCAGAACTGTGTATCACAATTATAAAATATTAAACGATTTTTTTTCTTAGACCTTCAATAATTTCTAATCTGTAAATACATTTGGTAAAACTGAATTAGTAAGTTTATAAAAAATTACTGAAATGACTACAAGCGATAGGTGATAAGCTGATAAACAATGTAATTATGTTGATAAGATCGAATAAATAAGATATTGCACAAAACATTACAAATGATTTGGAGCGCATGAAATTATACTGATAAAAAGAAACACTAAATCTTGTAAATTCAATACATTTACAATTTTTTCCCCTTGTAAGATCCAAATACTTCATTAATTAGAAGTTCATTTGGATGTAACTCTGGAACTAATGAAAATAAGTACCGCATATGATATATCGTTGAAAAACTCTCGATGAGGGCCCCTCACTGCAGTCAAGAAAAAGTCCAAAATTCAATCTTTTTTGATTTTGGGATTTTTCGGTCACTCTTGGTACCAGTCGATCGCAATAAAAAGGAAGTAAAATTATTATCTTCCAAGTAATATCTCAATTTTTTACACGACTGCTCAAAAAGGAGTGTAATGTTTTTAGGGTGTGTATATGTATTTCATTTTTTATATTTGTAAGATCAAGTAACATTGTAAATAAACAGTGATCATAGAAGACGTTGAATAACAACTATCATCTAGCAATTGGAATCTTAAATTAATATTCGCAAAAAAAGACATTACAATTAATTAAATATCAAACGAAACAATTTATTTCATCATCAAGAAATTATAATAGAACAACTTAAATAGACATATTTCTTGATTTTAGTAAAAATATTTCACTTTCATTTAGATTATTGAAGTCCTTGAAATAATTGTTGAATTAACTAAAAATCTGAGTGTTTGTCACGGTATAAAATTATAAAAATAACACTAGATCCAGTAGTAATATACATATCTTCGTAGCTCACGATTACAATTTTGAAGTTTTCTAACGGTTCAAGATGTATATATTGAAGATAATACGATGAATTTTGTATTATAAGTCACATATGCCACTATTAATTTTAAATTAAATATAATTTTCGAAATGCGAAACTTTAGGAGATGTCCTTGTCCATTGATTCCGATGATAACTGATTCTGAGAAGCACATGATGCAGTAAACTTATAAATTTGTTGTTATTTTCAGAAGTTTTCATAATGCATTTATCTTCCTTTAATTCAAGTGAATTATCTTCGAATACCTCTATCGTCACGTCGTTACTCAGGGCTGATGAAACAGGTCTATCAGAATACGATTCTTTGCTGTTATCTGTTGTTTTCGATGATGTCTGGACATGACAGACCATTTCCTGCTTAAAACTAGCCGGTTGTTTTTCATAATCTATCTTCGTTTTGTTATTTGCTCTAATAGAATCCAAATGTTGTATCTGTAGATCACGTTTCAGATTTTCATTTTCTCTTCTGAGAAATGCATCAGTGTATTCTTGTTTTTTGTATAATTCGTTGAAACGTTGTACTTTAGCCTTCACTTCATCATAATCTTCACTTAATTCTTCCATTCTTTTTTTATTTGTTTTCATGACCTTTTCCTGTAGAATGTATTTTTCATTTGCTTCAAATAATTCAGTTTTTAGTATTTTTATGTCTTCTTGGAACCGACGATTTTTTTCATTTAAATCTTTTAAAATATTGGTTTTCGATTCTTGAATGCGATTTAATTCAAGTATTTCAGTTTTCAACCTCTTTATAATGTTGTCTCTGATATATATCTCTTGAATTGTATTGTAAGTCTCGCCATTAATTTCTACGATTCCTTTAAATATTTGACTTGGTTCAGTTTGATTATTTTGCGACATTTTTCTTTAAACCGCTATAAAAATTCTTCTTATAGCTACGAGTAGAAAAAATATAATGAATTAGGTAAAGTAAACGATTCAAATATAAAATAATTCTGTTGCACGGCAACAGACTTTCAGATTAATAAAAAAAGTAGATAGAATAATTCATTGTTAACTTCCGTCGGATGCATTATATTAAGAATTCTTTTTTACCTTTAATTTCATGATGTTTTTATTAGTATTGCACGGTTAGTTGATTGATGTGATGCCATCTACTGAGGCAATTAATGCTGACCTTCAGAATATGTTATGTTTATGAAAATTATATAGCGAATGAAGGTGCAGTGGTGTATCGTGCTTAAAAATGGCCACTCAAATGTTCACAATGAAAAATAATGTCGCTGATCTAAACTGACAAACTCGTAGCGAAAGTGATAATCAGCCGATTAGCGCCTTTCAAACAGAGCTTTCATTCTAGTTTCCAAAAATAGAAGTTGTAACGATAAATTTGGTTTACCATAAGTTTTGAGCTTGATGAGTTCTAAAACTGCTTTTAGAAGATGCCAGCATGTGGCATTTGTTTTGAGTTTTCGATCATTCTGCAAACAGCCCCGATCTGACACCAGATTTTCTCCTTCACATAAAAACCTGGCTGGCAACTAAGCAGTATGAAGACAACACGGGGTTACAGGGAGATGTCACTAAGTAGCTGAAAAACCAGGCGGCAGAATGTTTTGTTGATGGTTGCAAAATCTCATCCATAGATATGACAAGTGTTTCAAATTGTTTGCTGACTCTGTAGAAAAGTAGTTTAAAAGATGTACTTTCAAATTCTATGTAATAAGTTTTTTCAAAATGCTATTTTTTTATTTTTTATTTTTCTTAGTAAGTTACCTTCGAGATGTAGATCTCGTGTAACTGGAAGTGGAAGAAATTTAAAGTAATTTCGCAAAACCTACTTAAATTAAAAAGAAATATTTATATATAAAAAACATTTACTATTTAAATTCTTCACTAAATATAATATTTTGAATGCGGGGTTAAATTAAGTTCTAGAAAATTATTGATAAATATTTTTAATTTGGCGCCGACTTCGAAAAGTCGAATAGAATGAATAATTTGAAAGAAACTAATAGTGGCTTTTTAGAAATCTGTAAATTTTTTATTCGGTACGTTTTATATTTTCAACAGGTTTTCTAGTATGTAATAGAAGGAAAGTTTTATTGTCGATCAACAATCTATCATCTACTTCGAAATTTCATATTTTGTGGTATTTATAGATCGTCTGAGTCCGTGTAAAAAAATGTCTAATTTCTATATTTTTTACGTCCAAGATACCTTATGTATCTTAGTAAGAAACGAAATCTAAGGTACGTTTCACAAGTGAAAGTAAAGATAAAACGGTATGTTAATATCGGTACGGAAACGCTTCATCTTAATTTATAGCTTGTAAAACGTTTTCTCTAATTTCTCTTCTGAGAGTAAGACGAGATGAAATTACACTGAAATTCGTAGAAATTAAATTCAGGAGTAAATTTCATGTGTTTTTTTTTATGTGAAAAATTGAATAAAACAGGTTTCAGGACTACATCTGTTGTATTTAATCAGAAAATCATTGTAAAAATAAAACACTGATGTAGCAAAACACAATTTCCTTTTAAGTTCCTCGTACAATAACTCTGTTAGAATGCCGGTAAAGAAAAAAATTATGCGACAAATCTAGTCGAAAATTTAATTATGAAAATTTTTTGTAGGCCACAACCGAACGTGAAGAAGAATTTCAGAAATTAGACTTCTATTAAAAACAAAACAGATTGAAGTGTGGCAGTAAGATATTGTATTATAATTTAAAACTTAAACGTTAAACTAGAATTTAAATTTAATCTTTATCGTAAAAAGAAAGATTAAATATAACAATAGTATTATTTAAATTTCATTTTTATAGAAGATTTAAAAAGTCTGATATATGTCCACATGACTTCCTGGTGCGCCTATTAAATTACATATAAACATTTTTTGAAATGAAAAGTACATAAAATTTTATTTCATTAATAACTACTGATATTTTTTTCCTTTTCTTCTTCTTCTTCTTATTATTATTTAAGTATTATTTATCGTAAGAATATTTTTACAGTCAGAGGTTAATAATTTATTAAACCTTTCATCGATTATTAAGCGCTTATGATTATCGATTATCGAGGTTAATTATTTATTAACGTTAATCGATTAATAAATCGATATATTTAAATTAAAAAAGAAGTTAAAAAAAGGAGATGAAGTTAATTCGAACCGAAGTGTTTTTCTATTCTAAGATCTAAATATTTCGTTAATTAAAATTTTATTTGGCTGTAACTCTGGAAAATACATAGTAACTCCGATGAAAATATGTAGCAGATATATGTAGAAATTTTCAACGATACTATATCGTTGAAAATCTCTCGATGAGGGCTAAGAAAAAGTTAAAAATCATTTTTTTATTTTATTTTGGAAATAAAGGGGATTGCAATAAAAAGGGGAGGTGTACAACTAGATGTTACAACAGTCCTAAATCCAAAATTCCATAATCCCACGGCTATCGTTTTTGATTTATGCGAGATACATACGTACGTACGAACAGACGTCAATCTGAAACTAGTTAAAATGGATTCAGAAATGGTCAAAATGGATATTTCCTTTGACCCCGAGGAAGGTTTTTCGAAGTTTTTCGCGATCCCAATACTTCCTTTACTTTGTACAAGGAATATAGACGAAAATTAATATTTAAAACAAACTTTGAAGAAAAGAAGTGAAAAAGTTTTATTTTTTTTTTAATTCGGGAGTATTAATTAAGCCGATCAGCAAGTGAATTTCACGTATTACTAATCGCTATCCAAACTGAAGAAAATTTCACGCTTGTTAAATTTTTTTTCGGTTTTCAACTGAAGAATATGTGAACAGATATTGTAATGTAGATAAGCCAGCTTTCCTCGTAGGAATGATCACAAATTTAAAAACCTTCCTTTAGTATTCCTAGGATTATGAACAACCGGTTTTTTTTTATCACGTCTATATTCTTTTGAATGAACCACGATGAATTATCCTGTCGATGATAAGAAGAAAATAAATCGGTAAGTTAACACATCCTAGGGCTCTGTCTAGACAAATTTCAAATTACACGTTTTATCTTGCAGTAGAATATGACAAACACTTATGAAGAAAATTTATAAACGCGTCACTTGCAGGAGGTTTAAAATGTACTATTTGGAAATTTTCCGCTTTTCTTCACTTTTATTTGACATTATCTCGATAGATTTTCTTTTTACGTTTTATGTATTTACCGGTAATTTAACAAAGTTACTGCACGTCGAACCTAAAAAAAATTGTTTTCTAACACCTACTGTTTGCGTTTAATAATAATTTTATCAAAAAGTACAGTTAAGGAAGTATTTTATTCAAATTTACGAGAAAACACCCATATAAAACGATAATATTTGCCGGATAATTAAAATTTCAAAAACAATTTTTTCAGTAAGGCTGTTTTTTATCCTCGGATCAGGAAACAAAGTGAAACTTTACCCTAGATGTAACTCAAAACGATGCGTTTCTAGCTCCATGTTGATATAAACTTTTTTCTGTATTTTCACTTGTAGAACGCGTCCTGAAATTCTTTTCATTTCTTCACTAGGTTCTCTTAGTACTGCGTTGTTCATATTCGTTCCTTAATACGATTATGAAATTTAGTACGTAGTACTGGGAAATGATTTAATCAATTTTTGGCAAAAAAATGAGGACGTTACAATGGAATTTACTGTAATTTCTTGAAAGAGGTGGACCTTATTAAATCTTTTTCGAACGTGAATTTTTCGTTACGAAAAAAAATAACAACTGTAACATTATTAGGCACGACCGATGTAAAATTAAGTTAAAAAAAGAATATTATTAAAATTTTAATGATTTCTCTACTTTTTACTCTTTTAAACCGTCGACTTTTATTTATTATTTTTCTGTAATTAGACATTTGTATGATTATAAGGATTTTCTAAATTTATTAGAGGATAATGATGTAATTTACAATCCCTATCCGTAATTATATGAAGTTTATAAATGTTTTAAACAATCTTTTTGAAAAGCCAACCGTCTTTTCTTTTTTTTATTAAAATTTTGATGCGTTTTAATTATAACAAGTATTTTACTATTATAATTGAAAGTTAAAATATTTTTAAAAATCGGTTTATCCAGGCCAACACACATTTATGTACGTACGTACGAACATTATCACCCCACAATTTTTTGTCTGTTTTTGGGATCCTGGGTCGTGAAACGTCGAGAAATGCAAAGAGCTATACCTCATTTTTTGACCGATTACCATACTTTCTCCTTGCAGCATACCTCTAGAAGTATGATCCCAGGAATTGAAAAATCACCGTTATCTGGCAATGGGACTCTTCGATTTCTTAAATTACGTTTCGATACAAAAATTTCCCCAAAATTTCATTCTGTCTCTAATTAGTGCCTTTTTAAAATTATATTTTTATTATAATAATATAATATATATTTTATTCATGTGTAATAGAAATTAGATCTTGCATTTCTCTTTTTTTTATTATTTTTTTATTTTTTTTATTTTATTATTACTATTCTTTTTTTTTATTTCTTTTTTTTAAATAAACGAAGAAGATATCTGTATACACTCGTATATTAAATCTATTAATGTAGTGTTATTCTTTTTTTAAAAATGATTCGTAATTATTTTAAAATAAGAAATTTCTGCCTCATTTTTGTTATCCTCATACTCATTTTGAATAAGTAAAAAGAAACATTAGTGAAAAGAAAATTTTCTTTTTACTTATTATTAGATTACTTTAATTTTATTTATTTCGGGATATATAAATATAAGAAAAAAATTGCCAAATTTAAAACCCAAGAAAACATTAAAATATAAAATATTACAAACTCAAAATACGATCGAAGTTGTATCAGAAATATAAATTCTTCAGAGAATAAATAAATCAACATTTTTAAAACTGTTTTAATGGAAACAATAGAGTGTGTTTTCTGTATTTATCGCCGGGTTTATTCTTTATTTGTCTTAATTTTATTTATTGTTTATGTTTATAAAAAAACATATATTTCATATTTCTATCTTTTTATTATACCACGAATTTCATTCTACAGAATTTGATTCGCAGTATTTTGACCAGCAGCTTCCTTTTAATTAACTTTTATTTTAATCAAAAATATACTTTAAAAGATTATTTAAATAATTATTAACAATCAAACAAATGAGAACGCTAACAAATCAATATAATTTTTTAATACAGCGTACAAATATTTCAACTTTTTTTTGAAAATTAAATCGTGTATGCCAACCGAAAATTAAATTTAAGTAAAACTTTTGTGCAGTTTTACATAAAGATCGGCCATTAGTACTATATTTTCTTCCATGTTATATTTTCTAAAAAGTGTTAGTCGATAAGACGATTTTTAATTACTTTCTCACTTTTGTGTGAGTGTAAACACATCTATTTACATTTTTAATTTAGATCTAAAAATTATCATTTTATACGAACACCATGAAAAAAATTCATTAGGGTAATTTAAATTAATTATTTTAACTTTTAAAATGTTAAAATAGTAAAAATATACTATTTTTTTTTAATAACTCTATTATTTTGTTTTTGCACGTAAAACATGTTGTTTTGTTTTTACATTATAACATACTAAAATGATTCTTTTTATTAGAATACACTAATTTTAAATACGAGTCGATGGTTATTTCAGAGATTCTATCTGTGAGGGATGGAGGTGGAGCTCCAGAGCCCCCCAGTCGTGCCCCCTCGGCCAGTCAACCACCGGTGGTCCCAAACACGCGTCCCAAACCGGGACACAGTCTCGTCCATTCAGGTATCCCACATAAATATATCAACTTTTTTTCCACATTTTATCTTGTACTATATATTAAACACAAGTGATGTACATGTACTGGAATCGACATAGTTTTTTTTTTTTTTATCGTAAACTAACAAATTCTGTTTGCTACTGATTGTTTATTTATAAATTTTTTTTTTGTATGTTAAATAATATTTAATAATATAATCATAATGTAATGTAGGATAATGAAATAAAAATGTCTTTTAAAAGACATTTTTTAAAACTTACTTTTAAAAGTAGTGTTAAGGACTTAGTTTAATTAGATTACTAGTTAAACTAAGTCCTTTAACTTGTGCTATACGATACTTTATTATTATCCAAAATTGTCATTTATTTTATAGAACAGCATGAAGACATTATAAAAACATAAGTATACCAAAGAGAATACTGATAAAAACAAAGGAAAGCGTTTGTTTTCTTCATTCGTACCGTACATGAATCACAGATATGAATGACACAAGATGAAATTTAAAAATAGATCTTTAGTAAGCTGTACCATAATTTAATTTTGAATAATATATGTAAAAATATACTTTTTATGTAGCAGTAGGCAATTATTGTGTTAAATTATTAAACATTCTTAACATGTAATTCTCTGGATTTTGTTTTCGGTGCATATTCCAACTTAGTTTACCAAGTAATAAATCGCCAGGATAATTAACCGAATCCTCTTTATTAATTAATTTACATGCGCGATTAACGAGATTACAATCAGTTTTTTATGTAAGAGAGGCATTAGAAAATCAAAATAAATAGATAGATAATTAGCAATAATAAAACTTAAATTACTTTGTAAATGACGTATGAAATAAAATAAAAGCTGTTCACATTATTGCGTAAATTTTTCAACAATTAATAATAAAAAAATTCCTTTCGGCACACCAGTAGGCGGAGGTAGATTTCACCAGTGATAAGTAGGAGATAAAAAGATTTAGAGTAAAGAAAACCTTCAAATTTACTAAATTTAATAGGTTTGATTAACCTGTAACTCCAGGAGTAGCTTGAAAAAGAAACGGCTGGAAGCTGTTCCGATTGAAAAGGATAAGGCAAAAACTAGTGATCATTGTCAAAGTCCAGAAAGCGTCGATCCGTAGTTCCCTCGAAAAGGGATTCAAGAAAGCAGTCCCACCGCAAATCTATTAGAGACAATTTTATGCTTGATGCGAGTGACGTCTCTTACAGCAGGAGTAATACTCTTGCCACAGACTCGTACGTAGATGGCTTCAGAACCGTGGCAGACGGTGCCGGTTTTGCGTTCCACTAAGTTTCAAATTCGTCATGTTTCACATTCTCCTGTTGCTACCGTCGATTTGCCGTTATCAAATCGTTTTCAGGACCTCCCAATGGAGGATGGTAATATCAACGTCTCTAAAAAGAACGTCATTAAGCCGATAATCCTATACGTCATCGACAACGTTATCCGGCTTGAATTAATTGAAACTGTGATTAAGAAGTGCGATTACAGCATAAGAGTATTCAGCTCTAAACAATTACGTGTTATTTCGAAAGAGCAGGACGTCTAAAACTTCGTACGTGAGTAAATCTGATCGATCATACATTTAATAGTATGGAAGAAAGCTTCCTGGTTGTAGAACTTGCTTCTGGTTGGTTCTTAGCTTCCTGGTTGTTGAAGGAACTTACAATATCCGTTCAGACTACCTTATTAGAGGAAAGCTTGAGGAACATCTTGACGCAATTCGAAGTACAATCGATGCCAGACATCGGATCACAAAACCACACAATAATACAAAAAACAGAGATACTGTTTGGTTTTTTCTTTCCAACCTGTTGTCGTTGTTCGTATTAAGATCATAACGTGTTACTGTTTTTTATTCTCTTGTTCAAATCACATGTAACAGCAATCCGCTGTTAAAAAGCAATGTGTCGTAGTTTCTGTAATAATTATTCTATCTATGTTGATATTTGGTTATACTTTAGTAAACCTTTCGGCCTCATAGGTTTTTTGTAACTCACTTCGTAGTTTAAAAAAGGCTGTTTTAAGAAATTTCGTACCGAGCTGGTTTTAGAAATTTTGATCGGCATTTTTTTACAAGTTTCCCATATATAGTATCTGAAATGGAATTCGTTAACGGTAGTGTTAAACGAAAGACTGTACGAAAATTAGGTTTCTCTTCACGTTCTAAACATATTTTCAAATTTCTTGAAGAAAAATATAAAGAAAACACAGCTTCCAGTGACAGCAATTTTACTGATGAAAATATTTTTAAAAAAGGGATGCTGTAAGTTAGGTTTTTTTTTCAAAATATGAAATGTAATATCGGTGCTCAGGTTAATAGCTTTAATAATAAAACTCAACAGATATTTAAAAATATTTCTGATAAAGTCACCAAAGTTACTTCAAATATAGTAACTTTACATTAATACGTGATTCCTTTCTAAATCAAAATCGTGCTACATTGATCTGCGTCAAAAGCGAGCCTAGTGTTGAAAGAGACTGTAGTGTTCTGTGCGATGATATGATTATAGATGCGCAAATTCATAATATGATATCAGATAGTTTTTCGCCTTGATGAGAAAAATAATAGCGTACAAGCCCTTGCCGAATGCAGTAGTTCTGTTACTTTTGGCATCGCTTCAGGAAATTATATGTTTGACACTGACGATGCATGTTTCCAACGCGTAGAGATAACTAGACTACAATAAGTACTGACAATCTCACTGAATATATTCAACCTAATTAATGTGTAAATTTTGCTGAAATTGCATGCGATAGTACTGTAGTAGTAAGCAAAGTATGTTCAGTGTCATTTAATAGCGAGTCTAATATTTTTACTTTATAATAATATTAACTCTTCGGCAAATCTGAATAAAAAAGGTGAAGCTTGTCACAGGAAACCTAAAATTTTTACTGCAGAAAATAAATAAAAAATCAACGATGAGAAAAGACGGAGTAATAAAACACGCATTAAGACCTCATAGGAAGAAATTTGTGGAAAAAATCCCATAGAATAGCAGAAAACAAATTAATGTAAATGTTTGGAATGTGAGCAACAGAGAAAAGCGATTTTTTATTCAGATTTGTGTTGATGTTAATAAAGTTCAAAGAAGGCGTGGTGAAAATAGTCCAAAGAAAATACGAACACTGAGATACTTCTTGACAAGTAAAATTGGTGGAAAACAAGATCTATGGGAGAATTCTTGTTGAATCTTGTTGTTGCTTTTTTATTTTAGATTAGACTTGATACGTTTTCAAAAGGAGACAAAAGCAAAAAACGGTCTTCTTGCGCAGAACTGCAGAAGAGTTCTTTTTTTATAAACACTGGTATAAAACCTTTGTGTGTAATTTTTTTCTTGTGCACTGGTTATTTGTTTGTTCGTGCCGCACATCAAGTAAACATTATAATCATGACTTAGCCTGATCGCATTAAAACATTAAATTTTGGATTATATTAAAAGAAGGAGCAGAGAAAGTTTTTAACGTTTTAAATATTTTATGTTTGTTTCTTTTAATGAAGGAAAAAATTGAAGTTACGATTACGACATTGAAGTACGATGAAAATAGTTATTAGCTTATTTAAAATTTCTTTAAGTAATTTAACGAAATTGATAATTTTCCTTTAAATTTTTTATTTAATTACAACAGAATTTGGGGTAGAGGATATTCAACGTTATTCCTAGTTAATTCTTGCTTTATATCTAATATTCTCATAACTATTTTTGCCTCATATCCTACAACCCATCGACAATAAAAAAGTTGAAATTAGGCATAAATGTTTAACTATATATATATACCAGCTTTGTCCTGTTTTCGACTCACATCAGTCGAAATATGACTAATCATAAATAAAATTGCACCGTAGTGTACTCACTTAAATATATAATGTTTCAAATAATCATATTACTCCTAAAACGAGTGTTACTAAATACTCGTAAATACTCAAATAAAATTTAACCCCAAAAAAATTAGAGACTGAATAGGAATTCACACTTAAAATATCAGTTTTTTTTAACCTTAATTTGCACGATTCAAAATCCAACTGTATCTAGTATTACAGAAGATTACATGGGAAGATTTTTAAAAAAGGGTGGTTCTTTTGATACGTTTTCAAAAGGAGACAAAAGTAAAAAACGGTCTTCTTGCGCAGAACTGCGCAAGAGTTTTTTCTTTATAAACAGCGGTATAAAACCTTTGTGTGTAAATTATTATTTGTGTGGAACCGAGTTAAAAATCAAAAATATTTGTTGAATTTTAAAAACTTTTTGTTACTCACTGTCGAGCAAATTTAAACTTTTATTAAGTAGCATTGACGAAAGTATCTGTATTTAAAATACGCGTATTTTGTGGTCCAAAATTCAAAAATGTTATGTAAAATACAGTAACACTTACAGTTTTTTTGTTATAGGGGATAGGGCTTCGACTAAAACAGAAGACATATTTTTGAAATGTATGTCGAATAAAAAGTATATTTAAATCTAAAACACGTTAAATTTAATTAAAGACGTTTTAATAAGGACCATATGCAATAAAAAATATGAAATGTTACAAAATTTATGTGATCTATGTTAAAACATATTTACGTATGATAAAACATAAAGGTACAATGCAGCGACTAAATATTTCAATTTTTTCACTTCTGTTCAGTAGAATTTTCTTTTTTTAAAAACCAGCAGTAGTCACCAATCATAGATGGTCCCAGGGTTTCTGTTTCTATTATCCTGATGTCCTGGTGAAGTCTCTCTCATCGGTCGTACTTTACTACTCCTAATTTTTTCGGAAAAAATCCAAATGACAGTGCAAAAATGTATTTTTAAGGACATGCGTCATCCTATTAATTCATTAGCTTTTAAGAGTTCATCTATAAAGGTTTTATAGTTTTCATGTTTCTTATTACCCAGAAATCCCATCACAACACTTACAAAACAGTTACAAGCTATCGATTCTTTGTCGTTTAATTTTTCTTTAAAAAGCGGATTATTAAAAGTCACCTTATTTGAAGTCTAATAATTATGTGAGGCCTTCTTTTTAGTTTTGCTTAACTGGGAAAATAGTTTTTTTAAAGTACTTAAAGCACCTTCTTTGTCTATAGGTTTAAAAAATCGTTTCATTAATCCAAGCTTAATATGGAGAGGCAGGAGAAGCATATCTTTATCGGATGAACAAGGGAAGCGTACGTTATATTTGAAGTACTTGGTTCTAAAGAAGTTCTACGAGGCCGATCTTTATTAATGAAATGTTTTTGTATCAGACTCTCCCACAGTCACAAAACACAACAATATATGTAAAACCCTCTTGAAGCCCTAGCAATATACCTATCGTTTTCAAATTTCCATAAATATCCCACTGACACTGTTCATATTTAACTTCATTGAGTATGGTAGGCAAGTTATCATAGTTCTCTTTCATTGTCATGTCATGTAAAAGGAAAATGATCTAACGAAATTTTAGGTGTCTGAGTTATGACTAATTTCAAGACTCACTAGCAAAAAAAAAAAAAAAAAAAAAAATTATTAAAAAAATCGGAAGATGTATGTTTCCAACGCACACCTATCACATCCATATATACCTCTGTTAGCCAGTATTTTGATAAATGTCTCTGGACTGGATGGATATAAATTATTAAAAAATCCATCGTAAAATTTTTATAATTATCGAAGAATGAAAAAAAATAAATTTCGGTCATAATTACGAGTAATAAAAGAATAAAGTTATCTATTACGAGTAATAAATAACTTGAATAAAATTAATATAAAAAAAATATATATAATTAACGATTAATTTGTGTACACGACTATTGTTATGACTACGCAAATAATAATTTTTTAAATTAGTAAAAAGACGGTAATTGAATATTAACATGCCGCCTAGTATGTTTTAAAAGCATTATTGTATACAGATGAGTCATCGTGTACAGAAACGCTGTTGATGTGCTCTAACTGTGTCTAGTGAGTAGCTGCTAGCTAGCAGTTGTGTATGTAACCAACTAGTCATGTTACGCGCATGCGCTTCATGATACTGTTGTAGGCAGCGTTAGTTTTGTTAGCAGCCGATTACTCACTACGACAGTTGTTGTTCAAATATAATGTTAATTATAATTTATTAGATTAATTTTTATATTAGTGTATTTATTTTAGTAGATAAATTATTTACGGCGACAATGTTATATGTAAAAACAATGCTTTAGTAGATCGCTACGGTACCTACAAGTGCAATGGCCGTTATTTGTCAAACAAGTATTTTGAAATGTAAGTCTTGTTTTAAGTAGTTCGTAATAACTTATGTTAATAATTTATTTTTATTTTCAGAATTTTCGAAATTTATCACCTTCTAGGTAGATTTATAGTGTAATTTTTTTAAAGTGTGATGCAATATTATTTGTTAGAATTTTCATTTAACCTTACAAGGAACATGTTAATTTCGAGTCCCGTAATTCTTTTGTTTTAACTTCATATTACTCGTCTACATTTAAATTGAAGTAAAGGCTGAACTTTTGACACACTACCCTTTTACTTTATTAACCTATTACTATTCCATATCATTTTTTTTTAAATTAGTGTAATATTTTGCTTTATTTGATTTTTAATAATAAACTACAACAGGTTCTTGATTCAACTTATGTTTTTTAATACGAGTGTCCAAGTCTACATCCAATAAATTAGTTTTGAGGACTTGTTTTTATTTTGTAAAGAGAATTTATGGGAAGTTTCAAAACTGGTGATCCGTTATGTTTTTAACAAAAAAGGTGTACATTTTTTAACGAAACGTTATACATTATTTGAAGGGTTTCTTTTGTGCTTATCATTGGTAATAATATATTACATAGAAAAATAATATCTTTGAGTTATATAATTCTTATAAAATTCTAAGTATTTTCATTCAGTTCACGACATTTTATTAAAAAACAGATTAAAAAATGAATGCACGTTTACATATTTTTGAGATCCTTGTCTCACACTAGTTAGACATTCTATTCAACATAGTAATAATTCAGCGTTTCCAGTTTAAAAAAAATTAAACGTTTAGTTAAACATCAGGTACATCGCAAATAAACTTTTTTATACAGATCTAAACTTTCTACCGTTAAAAGCATTTCAAAATTTAGAAATAAATACGAAAAGCAATCTTGAAATCCACTAAAATCATTTGACAATAAATCTATTAGACATCAAAAAACTGTACTAAGACTGAAACAAAAGCATCTGATAGACTTTTTGGGCTTACCTTTCAAAGGGTAATTTTACTGATGAAGATAATAATACTGTATTCAATTAAATTTAATCGCATTAAATTGCTCAATTTAAGGTAACTCTACTTAGCGTTATTTTTTAATGTCACTTCCTAAATAAAAATATGCTAAATGTTTTATTGTATAAATTGGTTTTTAATATAACAGTTAAAAAAACTCTTAAAAAAATTAATTTTATGAAAATATCCAATATTAGATGCTAGAGTCCTTAAAGATGTTTTTAATAACGTTTATGTATATCATACCTAGGAGAGTATGATGTAATCAATGATTACACCGATGATGAAACGTACAGTAATTTTAATAATGACTATTTTACAAAAAAATCAACGTAGAATTATTATTATTTTTAATGACTATTTTTTGTCAGGTATTCTCCTAGCTATAAATGTACGGTATATTATAAAATTTAAATAAATTTTGCCATCACTTTGACAAACCATGATGACTAAGTCTGTAAGAAAGCTAAACCTACCTGGTTAGTCTAGTGGTGAACTCGTCATCGCAAATAAGCTGATTTCGAATTCGAGATTTCCAGCATTAAAGTCCTAGCAAAGGCAGTTAGTTACTTTTATAGGGATTTGAACACTAGATCGTGTATACCGGTGTTCTTCGGTGGTTGGGTTTCAATTAACCACACATCTCACAAGACTACAAGACTACACTTCATTTACATTCATACATATCATCCTCATTCATCCTCTGAAGTAATACCTGAACTGTAATTCCCGGAGGCTAAACAGGAAAAAGAAATTGTATATTACAAAGGGGAAAATAGACTAATCGGGTTAATTTTACAAGTGGGAAGTTGACTTTTTCATGACTCCCTTTAATCAAAATCACAATTTCAAAAATTTACAGAATTATTATGTTTTAATATATTTGTTTTGGTTTTTACAAACAGACTGGTTGGACCGATTCGAATGAAATTTTTTCACGATGATTTCTGTACATAGAGCACTGTTGT
Organism: Lycorma delicatula; assembly: GCF_047948215.1. Taxonomy (NCBI): domain Eukaryota; kingdom Metazoa; phylum Arthropoda; class Insecta; order Hemiptera; family Fulgoridae; genus Lycorma; species Lycorma delicatula. Next base: position 174,641 of record NC_134461.1, on the reverse strand, counting down.
CATTTAACCATTTTACAATTAGTAAAGGAATCGAGATGCAAACATTATGCATCAAAATTTTAGTCAAAAAAAAAAAAGTTCAAAATTTTACATGAAGATTATTAGGTAAATTTATTATTTATAACTTAATCCTCATTAGCTGAGATTCTTTTTGGTTGTATTTGGTTTCATTCAAATTCCCAGAATTTGGTGGGGGGCAGAAAACATTTTTATCTCTTTTTTGTCGTTAATGGATCAAAATCACATTGTTTTACTGATGAGATGATTTCTTTCTATTACCGTATATACCTTTCATTACACATTCGGGGATGGGGGATATTAAGCTTATTTTTTTCCTTTTTTCGTTAATTATCGTTTTGCTTGATATCTTCAGGCTGGATGAATTAATTTTTATGAAATTTTGTACGAAGTCTTAAGAATAAGGGTAATTGATACCATTTAGTTTTGTTTATAAATGGTTGAAGGGGCGATATACAGTACTATGAGTCCGTATCTCAAAATGTTACTCAAACATTAGAATGATTTTTTACGTTACTCTTTGCATGATGTTATAAAGTTTCACTGTGGTGCTCTGTAAAGAGTAAAGATTTTCGCGTCGACGATCTGCCGTCTTTTATTTTTGTTTATGTAATTTTCAAAAATTCGTGATTCAAAAAGAATGTAATAAACTTTCGGAACGTTCTGCTGGTGAAAATGAAAAAGAAAGTTCATATAAACATAGGTTTAAACATAAGATAGGTTCATATAAACATAGGTTTCAAAAAGCTTCATTAGCGAGTGTCGGCTGGCGAATGATTTCGCCAGCCGACACTTAACAAGATTATTTTATGTTTGACATAAAATAATCTTGTTAAACTAGTAATAAATACGTAAAAGTTTTAAACAAAACTTGTAAAGAATTTGATCTTAACTAAAACGACGTGAATTAAGTCCATATAAACTAAAAATAGATGAAAAAATTTCGAAGTTTATTAATCAAAAAACAAAATGGCACTTCGCCTCTTTTTTTTGCCATTATTAAAGAAATAATATTTTTTACCACATTGTCCTCCAAGGTCACCTGATACGGATTACTGTATAATATGGATTAATGCCTGATATGATTTATTGTGGATGGCGCGCGCGCACATACACACACACACATACTCACAAACTATTACCGGTGGCTCCGCTTGAAATCAAAGTTATTAGAATTCTGAGTGCAATACAACTAACACAAAACAATCCTGTTGACAAACGGAAAGCCATAAAATAAATTGTTAATCGGGTATAACGCTGTTTATTATCACATTGACAGAGGACATTTAAACAATTTAATTGGTTGTAAGTCGGTTTTATTTTTGTGTTTGTTATTTATCTAAAATTTTTAATTATTTTTTTCTGTAAAATTAAAAAAAATGTTTCTTTAATATTTAGTTAAATTCTGCCACATTTTGTTATGTTTTTTTTAAAAATAAAATCAAAATTTCTTACATTTGTATTTATTTATTGTGGACTTTATTCATATAATTTTACTCAGGATCGAATTCTATTAGTTTGGTCAAAACCTTTGCGTTTTATTACTCGGTAAAAAAATCATTATTTTATGTCTAATATAAAATTGTGAGTTTTTTGACTCTAGATTAAAGGCGAACATTTTTTTTAACACCAGATTTATCGAAAACTACTAACGATATAGTTCTGGGATTTTTTTTCAGTTTTTCCGATCTGATTTTTTTTTTTTTAACCTCCAGGTCCACCGTTAGGTATTGCTTCAGAGGATGAGATGAAAATTTATTACATTCTTCGAGAATCACTCTTTCTAATATGTCATCGAATTACGGCAATTTTTTCATTTAATTTTAATAATGCGCGTTGTTCTTAAGCTGGTAAAAGCTTAAAGATTTCACGAGTTTGTTAGTAAATAAAAGGTTTAAAATCGATACTTTAGACTAAAGGAAGTTTTTTCTTTTAATTCATTGAACTTTCTTAATCTTTCTTAAATTTATATAATATTCTTAAATTGTTTTACTTGAAATCTTTCAGATTACGGTGAAATTAGGTTTAAACTTTAATGAATTAATGATAAAACCCGAATTACTTATTAAATACCTCGAAAATATAATTGACATAACTCATGGTATTTTCTTTTTAAATAAATATCTCTTTTTTTTTTTATAAAGAAAAATCATTCCAGTTTTAAATATGATAATAAAATTATAAATAAATACAAATCCTTGAAATATAATTGACTAAAATACAATAAATTGTAATTGGATTTAATTTTAGAAGTTTAACTACATTTAAAAAGGGCCTAGGATTCTTTTCCTTATTTTTAAATAGAAAGAAGTTTATACAAGATCGTATGTTATATATTCATGTCACGAACTTTTACTTTCGTATTCCTTTACCCAAAGCTTTTTATAAGCCGTGCATCTTGAGTCAGGAATTTCTTGCCTTATTTATTATTTAGGCCACAAAACTATAGATTACATTTTTCTTTCAAGATGAGTGTTAATATCGGTAAACGAAAACTAAAATTTGTTCCTTCGATGAAGTCGTTAATTTGTCTTTATTTTTTAAATTAGGTTTTAACTGACCGAATTAAATAAAATTACGATTATAAAATATTTTATTTATGTTAAACGTGGTTCGTTTATATTGAATGCAAACTACATATTTATATATAATAACTTTTCAACAGTTAACAGTAGAAAAATTTAATTTAGTAAATCCTCCTACCTTAAAACTGTCTGTATTTGTACTGAGATCGTAAAAAAATTGAGCCTCCAGGAAGACATATAAAAAATTTTACACATAGGTTAGGGTTGTGAAATGTCTTTTAAAAAAATTGTTGAATACAAAATATTTAACAAAAACAATTCGGGTTTCGAAAACACTAACCAAAAATAGAGCGATTTAATATTTTTCATAGCTAGAATCAAAATTGGCTAACAGTATCTTTCAATTTACCTGTTCGACTGTGAAACATTAAAAAAAATACAATTTAAAATAGTTTTCCACCTCGAAACAAGTACGTAAAGAACAAGGTAAGTCTTTCTGGTTTTGTCCCACCGGTTGGTTACCGCAGGGCATGAAAACTTTAAAACGTTTAATAAAATAATTTATCACAATCACACAAATAGCGCACGAAACGCATGAAAATTGACGCGGTGTAGAAGTGGCATTTATTCATCGTTAACGTCGTTCATTGTTCGCTTATTACAACCGTTAGAAAGGCTTTAGAAGAAAAATCCAAATGCCAATGAATGCGTTGAAACGATTACATACCGAGCGGCATGAACGTTTTGAACTCTCGAAAAGAATTTTTAACAGAGAACAGAGACAGATGTCAATTTTACGGCTATAAAAAAAATATTGTAAATCGATTGCAATGTACACGGCTTTCTGCGGCAAATTTCCAACCGGAATTACAGAGTATGATTATTAAATTATATTAATTTTCCTAGTTTAGCTTGATCGGATTTAAAGAACGGGGATATTCAATATAATTTTTAAATAGTTTTTACCTCAAAATTTGTTGAGAAAAAATTTTAATTTGGTTATGTACAGAATGTATCACGAGACTGTCATAATCTATTCTACTCGTGAAAATAATGAAAAATGTTCATATAAATTTATGTCCTAAAATAGTCGTTTGCGAGTTGCGGTTAGTGAATGATTTCCCTTGGATTTCAACTATCCTTGAGGTCGTACTGAAATATTCAGGTCGTTAATTAAGGAGCAGAATTAGTGATTTCTTATGGTTTTTGACCTGCAAAATTGAGTAAAATAAGTCCAATAACTTTATCTGCTCTTATTGAGAAATTTGGGGTGAAAACCAAGAAATCGGGATAAAACCTTTGTTTATTGTGTATGACGTACAATAAATTGGTAATTAATATATAATACTTTTAAACTAAACGCGCAGAAAATTTAATTCTTAACAAAATAGTCTGAGTAATTGGTGTTCATTATTTGTAACTCCCATCGGTTTATATATTTTTCAAAACTTTTTGGAAAGTTTGTACTTCATATTATTGAACTCCCGAGAAATGTCTACAAATTTTTTTCATAGACCTCGGATCTAAAATGAATAGAAATTTTTTGCAATGAAAAAGATGCGCAAGATATTTTATATTCTTGTATAACTTTGCCAGTTTAGACACACAAAATAACACGCGTACGTGCAACACACACAAACGCACCAGATATGGTCTGAATTTTGACCCTAAAGGACAGCGAGCGAGCTATCACAGTAACCTTTTTACTTCCTTGTACGAAGTAAAGGAAGTATTGTAATCGCGAAAAATTTCGGTTTTTAAATTTCAACGGAAACATCCAGTTTGGCTATCCCTGAATCCATTTTGACTAGTTTCGGCGTGACGTCTGTACGTATGTATCTCACATAACTCAAAAACGATTAACCGTAGAATGTTGAAATTTTGATTTAAGACTGTGGTAACATCTAGTTATGCACCTGCTCTTTTGATTGCAATCTCACTGAGAGCTTTTCAACGATATATAAGCGGTACTTATTTTCATTGTTTCCAGAGTTACAACCAAATAAAATCTTAATTGATGAAATATTTGGATCTTACAATGGTTATTTCTCCAACCTGGTTATTTGTTAATATCAATAAATCCTGCTATTTTGAGTTATTTCCAGGTAAAAAACTTCTAAACTTTTGGGGGGGAGAAACAAAAAGTACCACGAATTTTATGGACTGAGAGTAAAAGTTTTTTGAAATGCTGTTGTTCGCACTATATCTGACTATATAGTGCATAAATACTGCATGCATGTCATTTCATGATTGCAATATTTATGATTTTTGGAATAGTTAAAATTGAAATATTTGGCACGAATTATTTTTTAATAGATTATTCCCATACCTCTTGGGGAAAAAGATTTTAGTAAATAAAATTTTTTTTCCGAGGTTCAATAACAAAATGATGCAGTTAATTATGGAATATTTGCTATTGCATTTGATACATCATTATATTTCATAAGAAATAGATCTAAGATTGTATACAATTGTGTAGAGTTACGTAAGCATTTATGTGTAATGTCTGAAAGTGATAAATTAACACTTTTCGCCGAAATTGGGCCCGATAGATAAGTTTCATAATAATACACCGCCTAATTATGACAGTAATTTCTTTTAGTCTAATTGAGACTAAAAATATAAAATAAGGTTTTTTAATTTTTAAAATACTTTTTTTTACTAATTAAAAAATCACAAAAATATACCGAAATTTCACGATTTGGAAATTATTGAATAAAAGTATAAATTGTTTGGAAAAATTCTCCAATATAAAATATATTTAAAGATGCGTTAAAAAAAAGAAAAATAATTTCAATTTCATATTAATCAAGATAAATGTTTATAATAAATAAACTCTTTGCTTAAATTCAGATAGGGGACCTTCATTGTATCGCATAGCAAATTATCAATGAAATTATTATAAAATATAATGTAATACAATGAAGGGCACCTCACGCTTTTATTATTTGTGATATAAAATGTAATGAAATTTTGTTAATAAATTCATTCAATATGCATTATTATAATTAAATGTAGCTGAGAGATGTAATAAATAAATGTTCACACAAAAAGTATATTTACTACCGTGAATAGAAAACAGATTTATAGATTATCATTATCAATATAAAATGGTATATGAATTTAATCAAAGAGTTCATTAAAAACGTTTATTCTTGATTTAGTATAAAAATGAAATTATTTTTTAATTTTTTAGTACATCTTTAAATGAAAACGTACTTATTATTTTTATTCCATTTTTTTTTTTTTAGAAATTCTAATACCTTAATCTTTATTTGATAATATAAGTAAATTTATTTTATTCATTATGTTATCTTCTGTTTTTGTCCATATTTTTATGTTTTAAATAATAAAATTCTGCAACTGTAGGGTTGTTATGTTCTTAAATTATCCCTAGAATTGTGTCCTACGTTGCCTAGACATGTTGATAAAATTGTTGTTAAAAGGTAGTGACAAGGACCCCACTTTGAGCTCCTCTTATAGGTCTTTAACGCTCCTGCCAGTTATTGGCAAGGTTTTTGAGAAGGTTTTGTATATTCGTATGGCTGCTAGATTAAATTCTAGAAACTTTTGACATACGATCAGTATACCCTTCATCCAGGCAGGAAAACATAAAATGAAATTCTAAGGATATGAATATCGATCGGTTCTTCTATCGAGTCTGAATATGTTTTAGGTATCTTTTTAGACATATCAGGCACTTTTAATAATCGGTGGAGGCCCTCTACCCTATTTCAACTGCACAAGAGTAATTGTATGCAGAATGTTTTATATAGTTTTTCAGCGATTGAGACGTCGTTCTTTGAAATGGTGTCACTGAAGTAGGAGACTATTTAAAGGTTGTCCGCAGAGTAATGTTTTAGGACCACTGCTCTGGTTCTTTGAATTCAAATTTTTGATGCGATTGAGGTTACCGAGTGGATACTGCGTCATCGCGTATGCAAATGATAGGCTTTGAGATATTCAAGGAATGAGGATTACTTTCAATATGCTCCCAAAAAGGCTTGTAATGCTTACTTCGGTGTTCAGAGAGCAGTTCACCCTGATTAGGGTCATAATTTCAAAACCGTGCGTGTTCTACGTAAGGGTGTATTCAGAGAAATAATCCTGTATGCCAAAACCTGTCTGGGCTCGTAGAATAAAATACAGTCGTTATAGGAATATTTTGTTGAGTGCCCAGTGTCCCCTATTTCTGTCTGTGATTGTTGCCTATAAAGATTGGTTTCTCGAGAGGCGGTCTTTTTTCTTTCTGGTATTAAGCACATTGATATCCTTATGGACCGAGCGCCAATTAATTTATGATATCGAGAAGGTAAGTCTATTTACTTCTTGGTGCTTGAAGGAAATAACTAGGATTTCCATTTATGCGCAGTTCAGGTAGACTGAATGATCCGATGGTCATTTCTCATGAAAGATGTATGCAGGTGGTTAGATGGATCTCTCCCGATCGGCATAGTACGCAGTTTCTTCTGGTCATTGTGATTTTCAAGATAGGTTGTCCAGATTTGGTTAGATTAATTGAGGCTTGCGTCTAGAGGGTAAGATCATTGATGATGTGCACCTGTCTTATATGTCTGCCCAGATACGAAGTTGAATGTACCAAAGCAGTTAGATTGCTTGCGAGGATGAATTGTGGTTTTAATCTGCAAGTTAACTGGAAAACAGAAAGGGAATGGAACATAGTTGCTGGCTTCCTGAGATGGCTGAGGGGATCTGATATTATTACGGATGTTTAGATAGAATAGTAATAGTGGCCCCTAGCCGGGTGGCTAGGGGCCAGCCTGGGTGCTTACTTTGCCAAGAAAGGCGTTTTGGCATCGAGCCCCAATTTGCTGGGATATTCGCTGTTAGGATGTTAATGGAACTATGGAGAACTGTGTGATGGAGCTGAGTTGAGGGAGAATGTAGGCATTTTCCCCGCTCCTGAAAGTGGATCAGAGCATGTGTGAGATAATGTGTTTTCATTAGAAGCCGATTAAATTTGTGAATTTGTTTCTTGAATGAATTTAATTAGAGGACAAAATTGTTGTTGTACGATCAACACTTGTTTTGTTGGTATGATAATAGTAGTTTTGGTATTTAAAGAGTCAATCGAGTAATAATCTGAGTGCATAGTCTAATTGTAGTTAGTTATGGAAACAGTTTTTGTGTGAAACTGTTACAGGAAGGTGCAGGTTCGCGCTTCTGCGAATAGGTCATTTTTATAGTTGAGGGTTGTATGTTACGGTAGTTGGTCGGTGTTGGAGGAAGCCATATGAAGGCAATAGTAAGTTGTGTAAATACGCTAATGGAAATGTCTGCCGAGGCATTTGCATTGGTTCACAGAGCCAAACTGATGGCTGTCATGAGTTGTTAGATTTTGAGGGTCTAAAAACGGCCTCTGCTAAAGTCCATCAGGGTGCTATAAATGGAGGAGGTGGTTCAGCGACCCGGAACATCACAAGGCCACAAGCATCTGCTACGGGGATCAGAATGATGTAATAAATTCAATTTTTTTTTTTTTTTTTTTTAATTTATTAAATAGTGCACTTCATTATGTTTTAGTTTAAGTAATCATTAGATTAAAAGAGGAAGATTTTAATGTTATTATTGACTAAAATATTTTAGTTTTGGAACACTAAAAATGTAAGACAAAAAATTATCATCACCTTATTGTTAAATCCTTAAGAGAGAGCAAAAAGTTTTTGTTAATAATTATTAAAAAAAGTTATCTTAAAAAGAAAGAAAAGTTATAAAAATAATTTTTTTTTTTAATTTTTATAAAAAAAATTTTTTAATAATTTTACTTAACAACAAAAACCTTTTTGTAACACAAAATTGAAACTTTTCATTTAACAAAAAATTATTACAAACAAGTACATTTTTTAATATAAAGATTTATGCAACGTACAAGCATACACACGAGCGCGCACGCACGCACACACACACACACATTCTTGTACAGTTTATTATTTCTTATAGCAAATAATAATATAGAAGAGAGTATAGAAGAAACTGGCCAAGGATTGCAAAACTTTTCCACCGCCTTTAGTTATTGTTAAACAAAATTTTTAAATTCAAATAATACAATAAAATTAGTCGTTAAGTAAAATTTATTTGTAAATATTATTATTATTTGGCTATTACGAATCATAAATCGAACAGTAAGTAGTGCCATAAAGTTGAAGAAATTTTTTACGTATTTTGCTGACTGAGGAACACGTGAGAAACATTTTACATTCATTCTCCTTCTTTTGGACGTTTTCATTCCTGGTATAATAATAGTTCTTCATTCTTTCGCTTTGTTTTTTCCTCCTCTCTCTGACCAGACGTAGTTAGTTTTTATTTCCCTTTCTCTTGAAAACTCTTCTAATCTTGTAGTACCAATCTTCTGAACGTTCTTCTATCTTGTATTATTTCTTCAGATATCTTCATTCCTTTTAAATGTTTTTGACTATTGAGATCTATTGACTTATCTTCTTTTTGTTGTAAATGGGGGTCAATGATTTGTTTTGTGAGGTTGTTATCATTTATTCTAATAAGATGACCGAAGAATTTGGCACTTCTTTTTCTGATGGTATCTGATGTTTTCTTACTTTCATTCTATTTGTAAAGATTTTTATTACCTTTGAATTTGTATTTATTTCACCTGTTTTTTTCATTATCTTTTTTCTTTTTTTTTTATTACTTATATTTTTTTCTGATTTCAGTTAGTAATTTTATGAAGTTAATTAAATTAAAATAGAAATTGTAAGTATTATTAAATATAATTTATTAATGATTATTCTTACTATCATCATTATTATACATAATAGTGAAAATAGTGTTTTTTATTGGTTTAGTCGGGTATAATTGTGTTAATACACAATTGTGAAAAAAAAAGTCAAACTGTCGGGTAAAAAATTTGGGTCTGATTTGATGCCCTTCAAACGTTCGTATTTTCACGTAATGGGAGCTTGGATTGATGTTGGTCATATTAGAAATAAATTGTTTCAGTGTAGGGACGTATACTATTTTTTCGTAATAATTTTGCCATGAATTTTACATATTTCCGGAGTTAATTAAATAGATATGAAACTATTTTTCTGTTTATTTTATTTTATTATTCAAAAAAATGTAATTACTAATTACATATTACCACTATAAATTTATAAACAGAGGCGTATTTGTACATTATTAAATTAATATGTAAGTAAACATTATTTCTTTGATAAATTCCTTTGATTATTCAATTAATAAGGATGAGTGTATAACAGTTTGTGATGTTACAAAGGGTAACTTTGCATTTATTAAATACATTCAGTTATTCAGTTTGATATTAATTTATTTAATTAATTCGAATTTAAAATTAATTGTGAGATTAACTAATTAATTTACTTCTATTGATAAAATAGAAAATGCAGCCTCACTGATATGCAGTTACAAATTTACGTAACTTAGATATTTTATTACCTAAGCTAACTACTGTAGCGTTACTGAGAATTAAATCTTAGGTTTCTTTTAACAACCTTCATCAAAGGCGATTCATCAAAGGAATATTCTGTCACCTACCTTGCTACCGGTTCTGTTAGTCATTATTGAACAAATTATCTACAAAAACATTATCCGTTACTTTTTCACTATTATAATTTATCTAATAGCAGTGATCATAGCACGATTAATATATTAAAATTATTATTTGAAGGAATAACTTTTACAGTGATTATAGTGGTAAATATACCATCTACTTGTACTTTGTCGTGGAAAATAATGTCAGTTATTAATCTGTAAAAAAACATATCGTTTACCATAATATTACATGTAAAACGAGAACTTTTATGAATAACCAAAATATGACAAATGTAAATACGCTTAATGTAAATAGCCAAAAACACTGCATCTTTTTATTTTTAATATTATTAATGGTTTTTTCTTTTCCTCTACTTATATGCAAAAATAAAAACAACTTTTGGTAACATTTGTTTCTAAGTGCTTACAGTATATTTTTCTAAAAGTACAAAGAAGGCATGATACTATATGTTAGGAAAGAATCAGGCATTTTTTACGATTTTAAATATAATATTAGGTACTTGTCTGTTATCGGGGAAGGGGAGAGATAAGTATATTTGTCCATTTACATATTAATCAGCGATATTGTATTAGTTTAACATTTAATTATTTTTTTTGTTACGCATTAGTCACTAGCGCTTTGTTACTGGAGTCCAGTAGTTTGCAATCGCCTTCTATGTGTGTAATTGAGTACGACTTTATTTTCTAATTGCCATTCCACGAACTCAAATAAATACTACCCTATGTAACAAATGCTGTTTCACAATTTTTTCTTTTTCTTTTTTGCACAATCTCACAAAAGTTCAATTTTTTGGGTGTGTGCCCTGGATTGGCGATTCATAAAACTGCATTTACGGTTTACCATAAAATGCTTGTAGCTCTCATCTTCTAACGCTGTCGTACAGTAAGACTTGCAGGAAAAAATAAGATTAAACTCTTATTTTGACTGTTACATAATACTAATACATTATATATAGATCACGTCTATATAATGTAAAAATTATCCGTATTAAAACTAAATTATTTTTGTAAAAACAAATTATAAGATAAAACAATAAATCTGAAAGCCCATATTAATTATTTAAAAATCATAAAGATATGAAGCGGTCATAATTACATTAAATATAAAAAATACAACGAATTAGGGTTTTTATTATTATTATTATTTTAATTATTATCTAAAACTTCATTGAAAGAGTAATATTATTTTTGTAAAAGAAAGTTTTTTAATTGTATTTTAAATAAATCGGTATGAAAATTATTTAAATTGTTCAGCGGAAGTATAAGGCCGATTCTCTTACGTCAAATAATTGAGTTGAGTTATATAAAAATAGTTGTGTGGTCTGGTTTGATAGAGGTTTATGTGACTTTTAACAAAGGTTGTAAATTCATAAATATAAACAGAAGAATACTTGTTAATGTTTTTAATTATCAAAATATCAGTCTACACGAGTCATATCTGTAGGCCCAAGATTATCGGATAGCCCATTTTGTTCTTGGGGAGCCCCCAAAAGATGTTATCCCTTGTGGTACGGGGCGTTTATTCCATGTGTAAGCATCTTGGATATGAACATTTTCATCTTTAGACGATAATATATGTATCCCAGTATCTCAACTTTACGTTCGGTTTATTGTATTCCAGATTTTTACCCAAGATTTAGTACATTTTTGCATCAAATTACTAATAAAATTTATTTATTGAACAACTTAATTATATCTACAATAAAAATTCCTTTTCCTCCAAAATTTAAAAAGCTACTTGGGAAAACATTAAGGAACCTGACTTAAAAATTAAGGTTTCTATTTAAATTAAAGCAACTCTTAGGTTATTTAAAAAATATAGATTATATTCTATCGTAAATTTTGCCATAACTAGTAATACAACAATAATTATTTTGAAATATGAAAACACTTCAAGAATAAAATACAGCAACTAATTCTGTAATTTAAATATTTAGTTAAAAGTCATAGCGATTAATTTATGTTTCGGTTCTCTAACTTTGTAAGATCAGAGTGTACCAGCAGGAAGTTTAAATTTGCTGTATGTTATAATTACAAACCGTGTCTGTGAGTGTAGTCGCTGCAGTCCTAATGCTGTTTAATACCTTATAAATTGTCCCTGAGCATATTTAACATGATGCTTATCTCGTTGACTCATTTGCATTACATTCATAAGCTCAGAGAAGCGCCCTCATTCCTCCTACCCTTCTCCCGTTCCGACTCGGATAAGATTTAAAAGTTACTTTGAATGTAAAGTTTTATTACTATTATTATTTTTATTAATAGATATTTATTTCTTGTATTTATGTTATTTAAATAATTCAAGTTTTAGTTCAGAAGCGGAATTGAAATTGTTAAATTATCTAAATTAATATTAGTAAATTTTCCATAAATAGCCTATTTTAAGCTCTACGCTTGTATAGACATTATGAAAATACGGCAAAAATGATTTTAACCGAGCTTTTTAACTGATGTTTGTAATGCCGATCAAAATATTAACTGTGTCTAAGCTATTGTAAACATCTACCGAGAAAAAATTTGGCTAAATAAAAGCAATTAAATATAGGTAAATCGAGTGAAATAACGGTTAAGATGACTACAATTAGGTAAAATTCTCTCAGAAATATGGCATAGTCATTCCCAAGAATATAAAGCATCCCGATCCAGGCTTACCACAAATGATATAAAGAAGAGCTACTCTGTCGGGTTTTTTATTGATCCAGACATACTATTTTATCAGGATTGTTCAGTATTTTAAAGACAAATGGCAATATTACAAAAACTATGTAAATAAATAAACTATAACTGTCTGATATTCTAGATGCCTTTGACATTAAAAATATCAGTTATTTGAAAAAAACTTACTTATCCTCTCTTTTGTTTTATTCAAAATGTTAGCTCCGCTTTTAATGTGTACCTTGGAAGAATAATGAGGAGTGATAAGATTTTTATTTTCTGTAAGCGTGATGTTAATAGAAATTCATTCGGATATGTTAGAACAGTATGGCAAAAAGTATCCGTGAAATGTTGTAAAAGTGGATAGAATTCTTTAAATCGGGATAAACAAGTGACTTCATCGTCGCAAAGACCGGTGGAAGTTTGTACTTGTGAAATAGCTGAAATTTGTAGTATGAAAATCAGTACTATCCATTCCATTACTCGTGAGAACCTAGCTGAATTAATGCAAAATGTGTTTAAGGTGGGTTCCGAGACAGTCAACTCAAAATCGCAGATACAAAACTTTAATTTTTACTAAACTTGAACAACGGTTTTTAACGGAAGGTAAATACTAATTTAGATAGCGTTATAACTAGCGATGAAATTTAGATTCTTCATTTGACTCTGAATCTGAACATCAGAATACGGAATACAAACATTCTAGTTCTCCAATCAGGAAAAAATTTAAAACTTACATGTCAGCCGGTTCAGTGGTGTTAAAGGAATTTTGAGAATATAAAGGCCCTAATTTATTGTTGTTTGGAAGAAAAGCGCACAGTAAATAATGATTATTATTGTGATATGAGAGAAAATGATGTGACACCCTATAATAAGGAGGAAACTTCTTGGTTCTCTCTCAAAAGGAACAATTCTTTTGCACGATAATGTTTGCATTAAATATTTCTCAAAAGACTTGGGAAACTACTCCTTTACTCCTATCAATTATTATTACCTCCGCATCCCTACCGATCCTATTCCCCTACTCACAGTCAAATTGGAAGGTATTAATATTCTCTTTACCATCCCGATCTTGCACGATCAGATATTTTGCCTATTCGGTCCTTTTAAATAGTTTTCATAGCATTAAGTTCGATAACAATGAGAAGGTCATGAATGTCACACTAATGAACAATTCTTTATTAATGGAATAGGAAATCTCTCAGAAAGCTAGAACAAAATTACCAGTGATGTTGCAGTCAAAAACATTAAACGGTTTGAGAAATGTTTTGAAACTGGAGTCGAGAGACTTCCACACCGATGCAACAATTTCATTTTGGTGAGAGGAGCCTTATACTTTGTTGAAAAATAATTTACAACAAATTTTTTATACGCGTGTTTATTTATTTTAATCGTATGAAATGCACATACTAAAGAATTGAATGTACAAACATCAACAATTTTTCTTCCAAGCAAATCAAAAATAAATTTTAAAAAAAATCAAGCGTTAAATGCTCCACAATACTCAAAATAAAAATTATACAACTGATTTTTGTTAACGTTTTCCAAAAGAATTTAATTATTTTTGCGCTCTAATTAAATTAATATACTTATTTGTCAAACTAACATAAATTGAACATTTAACTAAAAAGTTTTCGTGTTTTCGGTCGTTGTATTTTACAAAGATTAAAATTCTTTTTTTTTAAAGTACCTGACTCTATGTGAATAAAATCTTAGTAAATCTTCATATATCAGCCTCATGCGGTAGATTAAGACTGCTTTATCGATCGATGAACAAATAATATTAAATATTTTTTAGTAATATTACGCTCGAGTTACAATTTTTGTTTAACTTATGACATACAGTACTTTCATAATTATTACTTCAGGGGATTTTGGTATAAACATTTCCACTAATGAAATATTTAGTATGAACCGTTATCGATCACAAGATTCGATGGAAGAATGTAACTTTCTTCTGGCATCAGAAACAAGAAATGAACAGTTAAACATCATTATAGAAAAGCATCAAGTTAAAATTACTTTTAACTTTGATGCCGACATAACTGCAATGTAGTTTTCTACATTGCAGAACATCTTTAGCAAACAAAAATTAATAGTTACTTTAACAATAATAATCGTGGATGATTAATGATTAATAGCTGATGCTGATTTTCATAAGACCTCATTTTATATATTTTCCACTGAATTTAATGCTTAATTTCTGATTATTACTTTTGCAGTTTTATAATCGCATAGTATATAGCTATACAATAAAGGTATGTAAGTGAATGTAGACTAATCAGGTCAAATATTTCATTTAAGATTTTTTTCAGATCATTTGCTGATCCACTCTAACATTGAAAAATTCTGGAAAGATATTTGAAAGCGATTTATGTAACCGCTTAATATATAATGTAACAGACAATGATGTCATTTAATTTTGGTCATAATTTCATAATTGATCAATGGGCACAGAAATTCAGACTTTATGGGTTTTGTATACCAAAATTTTATTAAAATATTCATAAATTTTTTCATGTAATGTAATGCCTTTTATATAACTAATATTCTTCTTTATAATATTTGGTCTAATTCAAAATCCCTTTTAAGGGGTGACAAAATTTTGTTTTTGTTTCTCAACTCGAGTCACATTCTTATTCTAATTAGATGATTATTTACTTTAGTATATCCTTTATGTTAAGTATTATTTGGGCAATTTAATTTACCGATGGGGGATAAAAACGCTATTTTTTCTTTGCTTTTCTTCATTAGTTATAATTTTTCTTGATATCTTCAGACTTTTACCAATCTTTAAGTAATTTTGCTTAATAACCTCTAAATTTAGTTCATTGATGCCATTTTATTTTGGTTGGAATCGGTCAAAGAAGTGAAGAGGAGTATGATATGGCCGTCATGGGTTTGGATCTTAAAATTTTAGTCAGAAATTTTTTTTTTATATATAATTCTTTATTTATATACTTATTTACTAATTTTTCTCCTAGGTAGTAATATGTCAAGGGCAAAGTTTGCCCGTTTTCATCTAATTTTACTGTGAAATAATGTTGTAGTGTAGATTTTAATTAATTGTTAATTTCCTGATAATAAATGTTTAAGTTACTACTTTAATCGTTTTAATGTAATTTATTTTAGCAAAAATAAAATCGTTTAGCCAGATTATTAGATCGTTAAAATTGCATTATCAAATTTTTGTACTTTATTTTTTAGCTGAAAACAGTTACCGTCAAATCACAATTCTTTTTTTTTTTAGTTTGCTTTTTTACAATATTTAACTTTTAATATAAATTTAATTGACTGTGCGCTGTCTTTTAATGGATTATCTGTATTTTCTTATAAATTCTTCCTTTTGATTTTCATTGCTAAAAGTAAGCATGTGTTATCTGAAATAAATGTACCTCAAATACATTGGTTTCTCCAGAAACCATCCGAGAAAAAATTAATTTTGTTCATTTTCCTCGATCATTCTGTCATTGATTCTAATCATTGAAACTGATAAAAATGCTTAATTCCAAACAGTAAGGTAAATGAATATGAGCCCCTGCTGTGAAAACGATTTCATGTTCGATACCATTCTGGTTACAATTCAGTCGCACATATCATATATACTGTGTTTCTCCATTTGGCTGGAAACTTGTGAAATGTCCTGAATATTGCATTCAGACATTTAAAAACAAGAGCCCTCATTTCACCCAATCTTTTCTCTCTTAAATTATCTTATCGTGTTATTGCCTAAGCCTGTAATATAAGTAAAATAGCTTTCCATAATTCCATCCTTCAGTTGTACAATTCACCAAATGTAATGTTAAAATTACTATCCATAACCGGTTTTCACATAAATCAGACTTGTCTAAATTATTAAACACATCTTGAGGAAAATTTATACAAAAATTTCCATTCTGACCAGGTTTCTGCTGTGTATTTCAAAAAATAAATTCCCTAAATTCAACCGTATTTTAATTATCAAACACAAATTTAAACAATATAGAAATTAAAATGAAAAACACACACAAATGGTTAAATTTTGTGTACGCTTTTGTTGCTAGCAATACTTCTGAATATCTTACCTGATATTCAATTCTAAAACAGCAGTAAAACGTTTTATAACAAAAAAAGGTAGTAAACTTGGAATTTTTGTTGCTTTTTTTCCTAGTCTTTCCAGCTCTGACAGAATCTGTATCTGAAAGTTATATTCATCATTCTGTCACCGCTTGTGATAGAAATGGTCAGAAATATTGGCAAGCCTCCAACAACTCCCTTCTCGTTTTACATTTTACCACCCAGTCATTCTATTAACATAAATAATTTTGTTTTATTATTGAAATTCTTCTTTAAATTTATAAAAAAAATCCAAATGACTGTGGAATAGCCAAGCTTTTCTCTCATTTTCTTCGCTTAATTTGAGAATCTATTCACCCATGGTTTTCCAATTATAGGACTCTATATATTTTTCTTTTCTCAGTAATATTAATTTCATTCAGGAGTGGTTGTTTAAAATTTAAAATGATTTTTTCTTAAACGGTCGATAAATGTAAAGTAATTTAAATTTGTCCAAGTTTGGAAAATACAATTAAAAATATTTGTTATTAGATGATAAAATAAATTTCGAATTATAACTTTTCGGTCACGGGGGAGGGGAGGATTTTTTCTTTAGATCATTTGAAGAAAATTTCAGTAATGAAATTAAATTACATTATATAAAAGAAAAATAACCGGGGGGTAAAATAAGATCATCTTCGATTTTTATCATTATTATGAAGCGAGTTAAAAGCTTAAGCTAATGGAAAAATATATCGAGCAAAGTATAAAAAAAATATAATTATTTCCATATTTCTTGATCATTTAAAAATAGCGTTCCTCTCTCTTTCTATTACACTCTGTTGGTAAAATTCACGAAGCGTGAATTACGTAATGTAGGGATTCGGCTTTTACAGTGATGCTTAAGTGTTCAACAGAGAATTATTATTTTGTTTTCATACGATAAAAATTCGTCTAAAGCTTTTGTTCCTCACAAAATTTACATTGCATTTAATTTACAGCAAAATTAATAAGTTTTTAATGTTTTAAGTAGATATTCGTCGAGTTGTTGATACCAAAATAACGGATATTCAGTGTAACCTCCCACATCCAACCGTCCGTAGGATTTTCTTTTAACTGGAAAGACAAGAAATCACAAAAATGTATAAAAATTCAACATTTTACTTGCCCTATTTTTTGTGCGAAGATTTACTGTTGTTTTTGAATCGAAGACCAAGCGGGATAATCATAAGTAATGCTAGCAATAAATGTATACACAAAATCTCTATCACGAATTATAAAATGAATATTTTCTCCACGAATTATCATTTGCATATTATGTATAATCGATTATAAATTGCATATTAATGCGATAAAATTTTCCTGTGTTGAAATATTTTTAACTGCGAATAATTCAGATTCGCCAACTGTAAAAAAAGTATATAGTTTTTGAGGATGACAAGTGGATGGTGAATGAACGAATAATCCTGATACTTGTTTAATATAATATATGAATTGCGTCGTGAAGTGACGCGGTGTGGCTTGGAGCAAGTGAGACAGTCAGAAAGGGTTTTATTAAAAAAGAATATATATATATATATGTATTAGGTAGAAGAAAGAATAAATATATTTATTTATTACAGATATTACTAATTATAATTAATAAAATGTACACTCCTGAAATTAAATACGTGTATTAATTAATTTTTGTAAACTTTATTTTTGGTTTCATATTAAAGAATATCGTCTCTAGTACTTTATTAAATATTCATTATATATATATATATATACACGAGTATAAACATGCATTATATTGTATATAAATATATAAAACATTTTTCAACAGTAAAACGTATAAAAATCAAATTTGTTAAATGCTTCCACGAATCGTTTTATTTTTATGTGGTGTTACACCATGAGCATTCGGTGGAGTACACGGACATTTTAAATGGATTGGGACATTCCATTTTAAAGGACATTGAAAAACATTTTGGAGTAAAAAAAAATCTGGCTAAGACAATTCTAGTCAAAATTGTGGCCATGTAATATTTTTTTTACGGCTGGTTTCAAGATTAGGCTACAGTACACCCTCAAGTAGTAATCTTACACAGTCAAATAGGTCATGTTGAGCTTCAAATTTGCCGATTGTTTTTTTTTAGTATCGTAACTAAAAAAACAAAGTAACTACGTGTAAAAGTAACTATAACGTAAAGTACTAAGTACTTAAGTATAAAGTAACTATCTATAACACTAAATTGCCGCCATTTTGGTTAGGGTTATCATTTTTCGATGTGTTTTATTTCAAAAATGTTGTTTTCTAATTTCCCTAAAATTATTTGTTAAAAATCCTACCCTTTTCTTTTAAAATTACCGAGTTGTCTTTTAAGCAAAATTAGAGCAGAGTTGTCTAATCTGGGTGCTTGGTATAGTAGTGCTCTCATACCCGAAACTATATCGCTTCAAGGTAAAAGCACTTCTTAAATTACAGTTTTTTAAGTTTAACCGTTGAAATAATATATATGTAATAGTTTTTTTGTACAATTAACAAGTTGTTATATTTTTTGAATTGTCATTTATTATTTGTGAATATATTAAAACATAAACGCTGTAGTTGAGTTTACAACCGGCGCTTTGTATCTTCTACTTATTGTTTCAAATGTAGCTACTATAACGCTGTAAGAGAAAAGTACTCCAATAATCTGAAAAAAAAAATAAATTGAAAAAAAAATAATTTTACTAATGCATTAATAAGGGAAATTTACGAAAAGGCCAGGGATAATTTAATAAGCGATTAGAAAAAGTTAAAAATTATCAATTATGTCCGTGTTATTATAAATATGGGTACCAGATATTTAATTTCATTTTTCAACTTTAACAAAAATTCTATATTTAACTTAAATAAGTAATCGATAAGGAAGAGAACGTTCAAGAACTGTTTCTTTAAAAGTAAATATCTAGAATCCGTTGTGTGAATTGATTTTTGAAATCATTTTAAATTATCATGAGTTTATAAAACATAAAGTAACCACGAAAATCTCTCTATCTATGGAAATAAAATAGTCCAGCCTCGCTCGCTTTTATTTGATTAGATATATAAAATATTTGTCTGATCAAGAGTTTAGCTCGTTTTATTTACCCTAAGATTTGGCCGACACTAAAACTGAACAGGTGACAATGTATTATTTTTCTAATTTCTTTCAATTTTTAGTTTATTTTACGTATTCTTATTTTTATTCATCTATTCCTATTCGATATCGATCTCGATACGTTAAACAAACAAAATACTTATCCGGCTAAAATTTTTTTCTTTCTTACCGTTAAACTTCTAGAGGTATGTTACAAGAAGGAAATTATGGCAATCGGTCAAAAAATTGGTTATATATAGGTTTTTGCATTTCTCGATATCTCATGCATGACCCAGGGAACATAAAAATAAAAATAAAATTGGGGATTAATTGTTCCTAAGGACGTATATACGTGTATCGGAGTGTTTGAAGCTTTATAACGTTCGACTGGATGAACAGATTTTGATGAAATTTTGTACAGAGACTCGTGTGTATGGGGAAATTTGCGGGAAAATTTTGGGGTCCACATTTCAAATGGGGGTAGATATTATTTTGGGGTCAATTCTCTCAAAAATTTGTTAACGTAGTCCCACTTTATATTAAGCCGAGTACGTACGTACGTTCTTATCTTATTATTTCTAAAAACCTTTTTCTCTAAAATTTCCCACTCCCCAATAATCGAAAAAAGCTATCCTTTTATCGATTACACATCTTTTAACCGATTTTTTTTTGGTCTTCCTAGAATAGTAGTAATGCAAACGATATAAAAAAGTCTTTGGGGGCTATATTGGAGGGATGATATGATCAAAGTTTAAAAATATAAATTTTTTGAAACTTTTAAAACTTCTTTTGGTTTATTTTCATGTATTATTATTTTTCCTTTTTATAAGAATAAATAATCGATGGCAGTAAAGTATTACAACTTTGTTGTCTGCCTTTGAAACATGTTTTCACGTTCTCTTTATTATTACATTTCATTGATATATTTAATAAATATATCAACGAAATATATATATATATATGTCCATATATATATAAGTCCATATATATATATATATATATATATAGAAGTCCATATTTATATATGGACTTATAAATGTTGTCCACTTATGTACGGACAACATGTACGTTACATCAATCAAATAAATATTCCCGGCAACCAAAAACGTATATTTATAAACACGCAAATACATATATTCTGTAATGTTTTGGATTGATTTTTTTTGCGCAATCTGTTATGTTTTAGTTTTCTTATCGGGTCGTTTATTTAATTTTCCATTTCAAATTCATAGTAATTACAAAATTACTTTGCGTATTGTAATTTTTAACCAAATCAGAATCGATGGTAACATCGATCTTGTAACATACATTTGATTATACCTGCTGTTATCTTTGTATATATAAATCAGAATATTTACGTATACGTAAATAAATAAATATTTTATTACGATCGATATATAATAATACATTACATAGATTACGTAATAACGGTTGTATGATACTTACCGATAAAAAAAGGAACTGTTCCAGCATTTGCCTGGAAGGATTAATGGGGTACGGGTAAAAATTTGGTCAGAGCAGTATTAAAGAACATATACTTATTGTATAATAAAAAAGAGACGTGCTTGTGTAAATTACCAAGTAATTCACACTTCAGGATATGTTAATAAAAAAAAATTGTGTGAACACTTGTATACACAATTCACGGAATTTAGAAATTCAAGCATTTTTTTTTATAAAGAATAGTGTTTTTGGAAATTCATCTACAATAAAATATTATTTCTCCGAAAGAAAATGTTTTACTTATATTTTAAATAAATCGGTTTGTATTTATTTTCAAATAATTTGGTCATTTTTTAGGATCGGAAACAGATGCTTAAAAAGGCCCTTTCTTTTAAGCCAAAATATTACGTTGAAATACTTGTAAATTGTTTTGTTATTTGGTTAGGTAGAGGTAGATATAATTACATTTTTAAAATAAATGAGTTTTTTTTAGAAAAGACACCACATTCGTAAAAAAAAAACAAAAAAACACCCAAGGTTATGCTAATATTTTTAATTTTTTTAATATTAGAAAATTAAAATAATTACATTATTTAAAATTAGATATAACTTTGTATATATTATAGAATGGACTTTATGATTTTGATGGCCAAGAAAGAGAAGTAATCAGTATAGAAGGAGGAAAATTAAAATGCATAATGTTTGCTGATGATATGGTAATTCTACCTGATAGCACATATGCTTCAGAGATTCTAACAGCCATGGAGGAAGAAATGAAAGGGTATGGAATGAAAATAAGTATAAGAGAAAACAAATTAATGGAAGTAAAGAACAAAGAGAATTTAGAGGTAAGGTAAAGTGAAGGAACAATAGAAAAGTAATAAACTACAGATATTTGGGTAATACAATGACAAAGGACTGTAAGAATGCAACGGAAATAAAAAGAAAGGTAGCCATAGTAACGGAAGCCTTCCGTAAGAAGAGGACATTTTTATGTAGTAAAAGTCTGGATTTAGTGTTAAAGAAGAACTTAGCCAAATGCTATATATGTTGTCTTGTTGTATAGTAGTGAAACGTGGACGATAATGAAGAGGAACATATACTGGATTGAGGCTATTGAAATGTGGACATGGAGAAATTTGAGAAAATAGAATGGACCGATAATGTGAGGAATGAAGGAATGAAAAGCACTAATGCATAATGTACTCGAAAGGAAAGGAAACCGGTACGGACAAGCGGTTAGAGAAAGTGGAATCTTAACATTACATCGGAAGATCAGTCGAAGAAGAAAGGAAGCGAGGAAGAAAAAGGACGAAATTGACAGATGAAGTGAAGACCGGAAACTACAAGGGGACTAAAAAGGCTTGGGACATCCTGACCCCATAGGTGAAGACACCCTCCATCTGACGGTTTCGGTCGCCACGCCACCCCCTCCATTCACAGCCCTTATGGGCTTTACCGGAGGTCATCTTCAGTACCTCGTCGATGACATCTTTCAGTTAAGCCTCAGCCAGGATGCCGCAAAACGATGGGAATGTCACAAGCGACATTCCCATCGGTGTATTACTAACGTAAACTCCAAAGAAAACACATCTAGCCAAGTCTCAAAAGATTTTGAACAACTTTCTAAGAACAAAGAAACTGAACTCTACCTATCGAAAAGGATAGGTGAGAATTTGACGCACAAAAAATCATAAAACGCAACACACACACACACACTAACAGAAACAACACAAATCTTAAAAATAACATCAGATAATGTAAAATAACATAACCGGCGAAAAACCAAAATAAAATCTACAAACAGCAACAAAATAACAATAAAACTAAACGTAAACACAAAGAAGGAAAGTTCAAGAGAACTTCACATCCCTTCAGCGATCCTTTCTTTCGCCAAATATGCGATAAAACTTTTTACAATAACCATTCGCTTTTCCAATTAACACGGAGATCAAGTGTCGACCCGATAATATCAAGCCGACAAATGGTCTCTGTGCGCATTAAATCATACCTAGCACATTCATATATCATACGATAAGCGTCGTCCAACAATCCGCATTGAGGACACATACCGGAGTCCGCCAGCCGAATTTGTGTAGTCTGTCCCAAAACGCGTCATGCCCTGAAAGAAATTGCGTCACACTTTTTCGGGTGTATCCAAGAGGGTCCCACAAATAAAAAAAAATTGGGAAATATCATGCGTATAACGCACACATTCTGACTCGTCTCATCTGGCCTACCGCAGGGCGATACCGTGCTGTTGTTTCTCTTTACTCCTTTATTTTCTCCGAAGTTAATTCACCTTTTTTTTTTTGTCATCCTTCCGTAGTCTCCCGTGACTAGCCCCGCAGTACTGCACTACATGGTCTTGAAAGGGCGCCTTTCTACCTCTAACCGGCCAAACGATCCGCATCAGGATCAGCTATACTGTTCCAGGCCACCGCCCGACTGGCCGGGTCTAGGTCCTTTTTTCTTATCTTTACAACGGGTATTAATTAGTCGATGATAATGCGAGTAAAAAATCATGGACGCCAAAAATATATTTGATTGTCTGCAGATATTGTTCGAACCAGTGTATTCTTATAGTCAAGAACCACTGGACCGGTCGTATTTGGGTTAAATCGTTTTTATTTTTCTCAATTTTTCTTTGTTTACCCGATTCAACCAACAAAATTACTGTTTTTTTTACTAAGAGTTGTGTCGTTAAAGTCTTGACTGTTAATGAGTTGTTACTGGAACTGACGATAATAAACACTCCTATAAAAGTATAATTAATGTTTCATTATAAATTGAGGAAAATAATCTTGCGGAGTATTTTATATTTGTACTCATTTTTTTAAAAACTTTTTTACGATCTAACAAGCCAGTTTTATTTTACTATTACTTTTATTTTTTAATAAAATAATATAGCTTTCGTAGATGATTTATCCTTTCTAGAAGAAGTTGAATTGATGTAAAACAAATAGAAATCTTAAACAAAATCACTTATCAGAACACGATTACAAATTTTCAACGAAAAACAAAATACATACCTTAACTTAAGAATCACATCGAAACTTTTAAAACAGAAATTTGAAAAATGGAAAAGTCAATCGCTAAATAATTTGATGAAATAATAATAGAAAAGAAAGCTCTAGATGAAAAAATAATAAAATTAACTAAATCGTAAGCGTTAATTAAAAACTTTTATAACAAGACTCCTTATCAACAAATGCAAAATTAAGGCTCTATAATATCTTCTTTAAACCCAAAGTTTTATATATGCATCTGAATGCTTTTCTATCCATAATAAAGGTTTAGTAGGAAAAAAAGGAAAAAATAGATAATTACGAAAGAAGAATTTTGCGGAAAAATCTTCCTACCCGTAAGACCGAAGAAGGCTAGACAATACAACCCAAAGAAAAACTATATGATCGACTGAAAAATTTTGAAATACAATTAAAAGGAATGTATTTTAACTTTACGGCCATCTTTATAAAATGAATAATATGAGATTTAAAAGAAGAATAAATAAACTTAAAAAAAAAATTAAAAAAATAGAGAAGAATTTTCAAAAATCATCAAAAATATGAAAGAATTCCTGATCAAATCCCTTCTTAAAAAAGGAGGAGAAAATAGACACAAAAAATACACAAGAATAGACAATACATAAAAATTAGACAAGAGAGATACAGTCAGAAAAAATTGAGAAACCATTAAAAAAATAAATGAAGATTGGTAAAAGTTTTTTCAGCCGGTCAAAATCTGAAAAAGAATAAATATAATAAAATCACGAAAGATAATTCGATTTAATTACTGATGGACGGATTAAAATTATACTCTACACAAATACTAGGAATGTTTAACATTATTCTCAGCTTATTCGGTTCTGGTTACTCCGATTTTTTCTTTACATAAAAGAAATAATAATCTAATAAAACCTGTAAGTAAAACCTGATAACTTACCGAATGCAACATTTCGTTGTCGACAACGAAGTAATCGCTAGCAGTTACTTCAAATTTGCGTCTCGCTATTTCATCTATAAAAGTTGAAAGCTGTAAAAGAAATGTATATAGTTATTACTTATTATAATTATTAATAATATAATAAAACTTTATTCTATCGATCGCTAATTATTTCTTAGTATAATATCTTTGTTAATGTAATTAATCGATCGTTATATAAACATGTTAACCGGAGTCATTAAAATTTCGTTCATTCATTATCGTGTGACTTAATTTTTACTCGAACTGGATTTGATTGTAAAAATACTTTTATTTTAATTACTAAAGATTCTTTTACATTTACATATTTTGAATTTCGAAACGGTACTGATTTTAATGAGTCGAATAGAAAAAAATAAAAAATAAATAAAATTTACGTATTTTACGTATTCATTTCATATTTAATTTTCAGTCGTAAATACCAAACTCAAAGCTTTAATTCAACAACGATTTGAAATTCCCCCATAGTCAAGAAATTATATAAGACAAGTCTTGATCCCTTTTTGGTGTACATATATTTGGTATTTTAGGTTTGTAATTCTTTTGTAGTAGCTAAATTCTAACTCCCCCGATCAAGAATGTTTGCGGATGATAGTTGAACAATTTATCATCGTTATCAACGATGAAACGTTTTGATCGAGTGAAAAATCTTGATTTTGATTTTTTTATTTTAATTTTGATCGAGTGAAAAACGTTTAACGTCAACATCATCAACCCCCACATTTGACAACCCCCTCAAATATGATTCACATACGCCGCAGAGACGGTTAAGATGAAAATGATTTTGAAATATTTTTTAATTAGCTCCCCGTCGCAGCTTCGTCAGCGCTATTTGATTATACCCGTAACGGTCAATCTTTTTAAGTGACCGGAGGCAGGTGCAGCCTGTCCCAGATACAGTAACGGTGGCAGTGGTTGTGTCGATCGAATCGGAATTGAATAAAACCCGAGAATGGTTTTTAGATATTTATCTGAAGAGTATTTGCAAGATCAAATCTACTGAATATCTCGTTTATTATAGTTGGGATTGGGAAAATTTAGCAGTGAAAAATCGGTCGAGATTGGAAAAATTATAGTTTGAAATTTTTCAAAATTTTTTTATCGTTCTTTACCCCCTTTCAAGGTAGAATTTCAAAAATCTATATATTAGTTTATTCGTATGAAGATTATACTCGGCAAAAGTTTGATTTCTTCATTTGTTACCGAGAAATTAAAAAAAAATAGTAAAACTTATTGTTACTCCAGTTTACCTCTTTAAAATCAGAATTTCAAAAATTCGTTTCTTAGGGTGCGGTTTCACCGTAAGAAGAACATGTATAAAAATTTTTATCGATCTAGCTTCAGTAGGTTTTGCTCGGTGTTGAATAATCGCTAACGATATGTTGTCAATTTCAATTAGACACTATTGAAAATTCTCTACTGAAAAATCTTGGTAGCGGCTAGCTGTAAGAAAGGAGCTTGATAATTTAGCGGCTCAGCAAGAATGAGAAGTGAGCAATCTAACGGATTATTTATTATTTTATACGTTTTAATAAATAATTTTTTATTTTTGGATAACATTTCTGAATAACCGTGATCTGTTATATCGAGGTGTATCTAATGAAAATATAAAAGTAAAGAAAATAATTTTTTTGAACATCTACCAATGTCAATTAGCAGAGATCGATTTAGTCAATTTTTTTTTACGTAATCAGATTTTTAGGTTAATTTTAGTATCATATTTTTCCTTGAATACCATCGATAATAAATAATTTATAAAATATTGAACGATTTACTATGAAATCGATGGAACTTTCCAAAATTATCAGCTCTTTCTTCGGTAATACCATTATTAACAACAATTTTTCATTAAACAAGGAATAGGTAACTCCACTACACATAATCGTAGAATCAGATTTTGCGAATCATCTTAAAGATACACAAATTTTAATTTAATTTTCTAATAATTATGCGTCTTAAAGACACAATTATAACTGTAAAAGACTAAAACGGTAAAATGTTAACGCGTTCCACAAAAACCAATAACATAACATAATTGAAGGTCGTGAAATTTTTGCAATAAATTTGACCGAAATGACATACTAAACAAATGTTCTCAGCGGATGTATCGTTGAAGATTCATTAGGCGTGGGGCGACACTTCCGAGACCGTGGTGCTGCCAGTAACAGCGATGAAATTAGTAATTTTGACAAACGAGCAAGAGCATAATAATGTTTTGTTTATGTAAAGGATTTTATCGGCTTACAATAATAGATTTCAATTATTAATAAGATACTAGAACTTCAGTTCGTGAAAGTAACAAACGCTTTTCCATTTTTTGTAAAACTTGGTGTTTCTTATTTTTTATGTTTGTTAATGCCGAAAAGTATACCGCACACAAATAGGTGACTAAAAAGTGTAACAGAAAATTAACCGCCTTTATAAATATATCTGATTACTATTATTTTGGCAATATTCAAAAACTCGGAAGTCAATTTAAACGTTCGGAATGACGAAGGAAGTTCTGCAAGTTGTTCTTTTCCGTGGGGAGTCGGTTGTGAATGCTGGAGACAAAGCATAAGAACTGCCTACTTTACTGTAACGGAAGCAAAATATTACTTTATGTTACTCTCAGTAGATAAGGGGTTAATTAAACCTTGTTGCTTGTCTTGCTTCATTAAGCTTTCACTGTGTCACAGACGGTAATTTACCCCGTGGAAAGTCAGTAAATGAAGATATTTCTTTTCGACGTGGAACTTCCAAATTCTAAGCTTTCATAGGAAAAAGGTGAATTTTTCACCTGACATATTTTCTTCTTATCCTTGCGTATTCTCTTTTACAAACAAAGTGTAAAGTATCAGCCGAGTAGACTATCTTTGCGTAGTACCGCTCATCATTTAAGCGAGTAACTTTTGATGCTATATATACTTAATAACTCTTTTTGCAGCTAAAGAGTATCACATTTTTTTTACAAAAGAGATCCCGATCGATAGTATATTTATTTGAAAATATTTCTCTTAAAAGCTCTTTATTTGGCGAAAGTAACCATCATGATAGGCCGGTCTAAAATACTGTTAGATGACACACTTGGAATAGGTTGTTCTGTTTTTTATATTGTTGTATTTCAGTATTCACTTCTCCTCGACTTTTCTATTAAAGTAAAAAAAAACTAGTTACAATCCTTAAAACCCTCGATATTAAAAGGTTATGTGAATAATATATATTTTTGCATATTATTATAAAGTTTTCTTACGGTTTATTTATCCGCTTAAATTATTGTGGCGGTAAAGAAGCTGAAATGTCAGTTAACAGTGCTACAGGAAAATAAGTTTATGTCTGTAGGTTGTTATTTCTGCCGCGTGAATTCAAATAAGTAGGTATCTAAAATATCTGGATAAGTCGAACGGTGTTTTCTCTAATATCTTTTTGCCTTCGACGTATCGAATGATAGACCTCATAATAGGATTAATGAAATTGTGTGAACGATTAATCGATCCGCTACATCAAACCCTTTTTTCTAAAATAATTTTTATACCGGTTTCAGTTCTTTTAATAATTATTTACATTAAAAGTTTCAACCGTTATACTACCGACTGTATAGCGGGCGGCGTATAGCTGTGCAAATGGCGTGCTAGAGAGATAGATTGATAGGACGGCTGGAACATTTAGATAATCATTCCCTTATGAATACATTTCGTACAGCTCCGTATATTTACATATAATTAAGTTAGTATAAGATATTTTCAGCATAGTTAATGGCGCGGTAGGCCAGCCGTAAGTCTATGTGCACAGCAAGACGCTGCCCGCTATTACAAGGGAACATTCTTCTTTTATCTGCGACAAATCCCATCGAACACGTATCGTTCATGCGGCATATGTTACATTTCAAATTTTTCGACTGGCGAAAAGCGATTCGTCGAATTCCACCATCATTCTGTCACTATCGGTTACGCTTTAGATGTTCAAAAGTACGAACGCGTAAACTTCCCTAAGTTAATTACTCCGATCGGTAATGGTGTTATGATTTATCAGTGTAAGCGTGAATTAGCACGCGTGAAAATGATGCTGAAATGCGATTCGACAGTATATAAATAGATGTAATTTATCGCTTGTAAGAGCAAATACGATTAATAGGACGTATGCATCAACGTAGTACGATAGAATCATCAGGTTATCGTTGGAGGTGCACTACGATGCGCACGTCTACAGTCCGAAACTAATAATTTTATCTTAAGTCTGTTGACATTTCTAGCACGGTAAATATTACGATACCCTTTCAAGTATTAAACTACGTTTTTCTCATTTTGTTTACAAATCTTTAACGCGTTAATAAAATTATTCCGCCTCTCCTTTTGAAGTAATAAACAGAACAGAAACAAAATGAGCCCGACAGAATAATATGAACGACAAATAAGTACTGAATTAAAATTTGTCGATGAAAATTATATTAAATACATCTTACGTTAGGAGAGATAAACTAAAGGAAAATGATGATCGGTGCGGAAAACACAGTAGAATAGAAAATTGCGTTAATACGACAGAATGTAATTCGGTAATTATCTAGGTTGAATTTAAATTAAAACAAAAAAATATACACGATACCCGATATAACACGTGTTAAGCAAACTAAAAAAATTAATATAAAACAGGAACAAATGTGTATTACGATTGAAAGCCTACAAATAACTGACTGACGGTAAACTTAGCGTAACCGATTCAGACTCTTCCACAAGATTTGTAAAATTGTACGTTACCCGCGGAAATAATGTACCGTGAAGTAACAAATTTTGAAAACCATTATATTCGGAAAGAACAGAACGGAAACGGAAAACCACAAAAAGTTACTACTTAATTAAATAATACGTAAATAATCGATTAAACATACGAAATTACACGTAAAAATCCAAATCGTGTGAAGGATTCCTAAAGAAAAGAACAAAAACAGAATGGTCCCAGCAAAATGGTCCAAGCAGAAGAACACTCACGCAATTTGAAAAACTTACTGGATAAACTACTGCCGATAAGCAAATGGAAATTAGTAAAAGTATTTATCACGGTCCTACAGAGACCGGAATCGAATCAAAAAAATATAAAATAAATGAATAAGTAAAACGATTACATATTTAAGAACTTTTTGATTCTTTTATGACAATGCCGTTAAAAACAATTACTACCGGATATTTCACTAAAAAAGGAGTTGATAGTTAATTCCGAAAGGTCTTTGGAAAAAGAATACATAAATTTGAAAGTGAGTCGTCTGATATGTAATGATTTTATGGTACCTTTTTGCGACTGTTTAATTTAAGTAGGTTTTTTATGGTTAAATTAAAAAAACATTGAACACTCGGTTTGTCCAAGTTTTTAAAAATTAGGTCATTCTTGTTTTACAATTTTGATTTTAATGTTTATGAAATTTATAAATTATAAGAATATGTTGATAATATTTTATTAATTCATTATTTCATTTACAATAATAATTTGTAAGTAAACATTATAATTGTATTATAAATTTGTTTACTTAAATATGCAATTAATAATTATATAAAATTTCAGTAGAATATTTATATTACCAATAAAAAGGTTAAAAAAATATTATTTTATCAAAAATTAAATATTAATTTTCTTTTATGTTTACATACCTCTTCAATTGTTTCAACATCAAGCAAACTAGTGTCAACCCCGAGTGCTTCACGATATGCAATAACACACTAGAAACATTTTACAATTTATTCATTAAATTAATGAACAAAAAAATAAAATTACCTAATTTTTAATACATCATTTTTAGTACGTAAATCTATTCGACAAACAAATAATATAGTATACTTATTTAACTGTAATTCTAAATTGATCCTTCTTCAATTGTTTTATGTAAAAAAGTTATGTAATATCAATACATAAACGTTCATTAGTGTTCCAAGAGGAAAACCTATAATGCTGATTATATTCATTTTTTTTTTATTTCCTTGTACGAAAGAAAGGAAGTATTGTGATTGCGAAAAAATTCGGTTTTCCGATTTCAACGGAAGTATACATTTTGATCATTCTTGAATCCATTTTGACTAGTTTCGGCGTGACGTCTGTACTCAACGTATGTATCTCGCATAACTCAAAAATGATTATCAGTAGGACGTTAAAATTATGTATTTAGGACTGTTGTAACATCTAGTTGTGCATCACCTCTTTTGATTACAATCGACTGGACCAAAAATATCCAAAAAAGCTCAAAATCCATAAAAATTAGATTTTGGACTTTTTCTTAACTGCAGTAATAAGCCCTCACTGAGAGCTTTACAAAGATATAGCTGTTTCTTATTTTCATTGGTTCCAGACTTATAGCCGAATGGAATTGTAATTAATTAAATATTTAGATCTTATAAGGGGAAGGCACATCAGTTCGAATCAGAATTCATCTCTTTTTTTCTAACTTTTTATTTTAATTTAAATAAATTGATTTATTAATAAATTATTAACCTCTTGATTGTAAAAAAAAAGCTTTTCAATAAATAATTCGATTATAATAAAAAACAAATTATTAAAAAAATATCAGAAAAATAAATATAAGAATTTAGTAAAAATTAAATTCTGATATAAAAATAATTTAAAATAATTATCAGAAAAATATCTGAATTTATTAATGAAAAAAAAATGTATATACTTTTTATTTTAAAAAACGTGTGTATATGTAATTTAATAGGCGTACAAGGAAGTTACGTAGTGTCCACATCAGGTTTTTTTAATTACGTTTTATTTATTAACCAAAAGACTTTTACTATAAAAATAGGAGGAAAAATATGTATTAAAGTAAATATTGTAAAGTAATGTAAACAATAACTAGCTAAGTTGAAATTTTCTATTTTTTTATGAAAACATATTTGTTTCTTATTATAGACGAACATTACGAAAAAGTGGCGCGTGTGGCACGCGCCTTCCTTCGTAAAACTGCAAGGCATGGCATAAACCTTCCCGGGTTAGACCATAACAGAATTTTATTTCAAATACGCCATATAGTTTTCAAATATTAATGACTTATTTAAACGATAGAGTGCAATCATATAAATCAAAGATCAAGATATTCGTTAAAAAAATTAGACCCCGATTTGAACCCTTGATCAAGTGATTTTTTTATTAAAAAACCTTGTATATTAAAAGTTAAAATGTTTAAAAAAAATAATCTGAATTCTTATTAAAAATTTTGTACCCGTATAAAAATTTAGCAAACAGTTTCCCCGTATAATAGTTTTAATAATAGTCACAATTAGAAAAACAAATAAAGTATAAGAGATTAAATCGATTAATAAATTAATATATTTAAATCAAAAAAAAAGGTAAAAAAAAAAGTAGATGAAGTCGGATTCAAACCGATGTGCATTCCCCTTGAAAGATCAAATAATTCGTTAATTAACATTTTATTTGACTATAACTCAAGAACAAAGAAAATAATTACCGATTATGATATATCGTTGAAAAGCTCTCGATGAGGGCTTATTATTACAGTTAAAAAAGTCAAAAGTTTTTTTGGGGGGAATTTTGGCTTTTTTGGATTTCTGGATTTTCGGTCCAGTCGATTGCAATCAAAAAGGGAGGTGCACAACTAGATGTTACAGCAATCCTAAATCCAAAATTTCAAAATCCTACAGCTGCTAATCGTTTTTTAGTAATGCGAGATACATACCTACGTATAGATGTCACGCTTAAACTAGTCAAAATTAATTCAGGGATGTTAAAAATGGATATTTCCGTTGAAATCTGGAAACCGAAATTTTTAGCGATCACAATACTTCCTATACTTCATATTAGGGGAAAAAACGTAAGGAAACGTATTTAAAAACCAAAAATTACTTTTTTTTTAAATGTATATTTTACTTCTGTTATATAAAAGTTTAAAACCGTTTAACGTTTAATACCGAAATTACTAAATAATAAATAAAAAATTATTTAGTAAAATATTAAAA
Organism: Lycorma delicatula; assembly: GCF_047948215.1. Taxonomy (NCBI): domain Eukaryota; kingdom Metazoa; phylum Arthropoda; class Insecta; order Hemiptera; family Fulgoridae; genus Lycorma; species Lycorma delicatula. The sequence goes on along the minus strand of NC_134461.1, from coordinate 141,395 downwards.
TTAAAAAATTAAATTGTACGTTTGATTTCACCTCTTCCTTGCCTATTTTTCTTCCTTGTACGAAGTAAAGGAAGTATTGTGATCGGGGAAAATTTCGTTTTTCAGATTTCAACGGAAACATCTATATATTTCCGTTGAAATATTTTTTACTATCCCTGAATCCATTTTGACTAGTTTCGGCGTGACCTCTGATCGTACGTACATACGTGCGTGCGTATGTATCTCGCATATTTCAAAAACGACTAGCTGTAGAATGTTAATATTTTGGATTTTGGACTTTTTCTTAACTGCAGTAAGAACCCTCACCGAGAGTCTTTCAACAATATGTCTAAGTGGTACATACTTTAATTGCTTCCACATTAAAATTTTAATTTATGAAATATTTGGATCTTACAAGGGGAAGGCACATCTCCTTTTTCTTTTCAATTTAAATATATTGATTTATTAATAATTATTACATCTGATTGTAATATAATTTTTACAGTATCTAATAAATCAAAAATAACAATAAAAAAAAAAATGAAAAAATATCGGAAGTTATTAATGAAATAAAATTTTACGTACTTTTCATTTAAAAAAAAAATGTGTATATGTAATTTAATAGGCGTACAAGAAAGTCGTATGGTGTCCAGATCAGATTTTTATTTAATAAAATATAAATAATACAATTTTAAACAGACTTGATTAAAAGAAAACAAATTTTAACAAAACTTTTACCTCCACTCTTTGAACGGTTATTCATTAAGAATTATCCCTTTTTTGAGTTGTATTTTTCAAAAATCAAACATAATTGTGATTATTTTCACTTACAACTGTTAAGTGAAATCAGTAAGAAGTGAAAATTGAGCTATGTACTCTCCAACAACGCGATGAAATTGCAAAACTTCGGTACAAATACGGTGAACTTTTCACAGAGATAGTTCGTAAAGTTCGAGTGCTTTCGATCGAAATGAAACATCGTCTTAGTCGTACATTAATTGAAAAAATAATCTACGTTTGAGAAATCTGGATGAAATTGTTGATGTGAAGATACAACTCTGTCAACGTATCGATAAGAAGCTGAAAACATTATCGCTCTAGCTGAAAACCCAAGTTTGTATATTCCAAGACGTTAACGACAATTAGCTATTTCAAAGACTAGTTTATAACGCGTTTCGCATAACAATCTTGGATTACATGTTTACAAAGTGAAAGTAAAGCGACGATTGCAACCAGGGGACTATGTTTAACGCTGCCAGGTCGGGTATTGAAAACGAAGGCGGGTAATCCCGATTTTTATAAAGATAATTATCCTTAGTGATAAAATCCATTTCCAGATGAGCGGGTTCGTGACTAAACACAACTGTCGCATGCGGGTTTAGAAAATCCTAAATTAATTGTAGGGCGTTGTCTTTATTTATAACGAATATGATGCTTTTGGGCCGGCGATGTGATCCGGGCCGTATTTTGTTTCAAGAACGATAAAGGAGCTGCGCTTCATGTCGATGCGTCTGTAATTGCACGATACTAACTGATTTCATGCGATCGACATCGGAAGAGTGGAATTTGTTTATTTCCAGTTATTTGGTCAAGGAGGTCAAATGGACTCGATATTTTTTACGAAGAGCTTTGATTTTTTTCTAATTATACTTTTAATACTGCACGATTAATACTGACAATCGTACTACAAACATTAAGTCATTAATATTTAAAACCCGTATGGGGTATTTGAAATAAAGATTTGTCAGCAGAAAAGACGGGAAATTTATGCAACTCTTTTCCCGGCTTTGTTTCTACTTTACTTAATAAAACATTTATAATTACGATATGGAAACATTTTTTAGAATATTAGTAAATTTTAGCTAATTAAAAAATTAGTTTCGTAATTATAATTATATTACTTTTCACCGATCATCGTGGTGGAGTGGTTTCTTTATTTTATCTGAAGGAACCGGGTTCGAGTCCCGGATTTTTAATAGCTCGATTAGGAGGACTCCAGTTTTCACTTTCTAAAAATTTTCGTCTTCATCTATCATCGTACTACTGGCGTCAGCCTATTATTACTACGTGAATAGTAATTGTAGGCTGTGTATTCTATTTTATTTATAAATAAATAATTATAAAAGATGAAGATTTATTTAATATACAATAAAAACGCGTTTTCTCATTATTTCCCTTGCAAACGTTCGTATAAATCCCTGTATATGAAAACCTGAGACATATATTTTAGTTAAAGTAATCCTGAAAAGAAGAAATATAATTATATGACAATGAGAATGTTATTAGATAAAGGGATTAACTCGTTAGTTTCATGAGAAAGGGTATTTCAACAATATTCGTAAATTCCCCTTGTTTATACACGAAGCATATGAGATTATATACCGTTTAATTATTTATTTTTTTAATTTCTCTTATATTTGTATTGTAATAAAAATAAAAGTCGTTATTAAAACAATTCTTAAATAAAAATACTCCTAACTAATCAACGTTTAATCGGTAATCATCTATTATCAATAGACATTGGACAAATTAGTTATATATATTAATCGATTATTAATCATTAATTAATAGCGGTACAAACAAAATAATTAGCACAAAAAAAAATTAATTAACAATATATATATATATATATATATATAAACATCTTAACAAAAAAAGTCTACTGAAAAAAAACTATATAATTTTATATAGTTGTACCAGAAAAGAAATCTGTGTCAAATCAACAAATAGGCAGTCTTATAAACAATAAACTCGTAAACAATAAATCACCTTGTTTTAAAGCCCATGCAATTGACAATACAATTCTGTCATAAAACGCCTTGAACTATCAAGAATGTAAAAAGACCGCATTGAAGAATACATGTCATGTTGTAAAAGTGAAATGGTTTCTATTGCGACATTCTTTACGTTGTAAATCTTATTTTCACCAATTAAGAGCTCCTTATTGCAAAATATATATTTTACTAGTGGCTTCGTAAATAAATCTAAGATAGATAAATATAAAGCTATATGTAAAAGGATTTACGTTTTAAATAAAATTATAAATGTATAAGAGTGCGTAAACATACATGAGTTCTAATGGTTCTGCCTTTCATTTACAGGTTATCTGAGTTCTAATATCCGTCAGACTTATTATTTAATAACACGTTAGAAAATTATTTTTCATTTACAAGTAAATATTTTTTAAAACTTAAAAAGAGACGAATAAGATAACTGTAATTTGGCGTAGATCTGTTGTTAGCAGAGTGTAAAAAAATTTAATGTAATAAATTAAAAATAAAAGCCGGCAAACATTTGCAAAACTTTCTTGGGGCTATCTACTATGTTAAAAAAGAAATTTAATGACAATAATACAATAAAATTATTTTAATTTTAATAAAAAAATAAATATTATTATAAATAGTTAAAATAGTATATTTATTGACAAGAATGACCGGGAACAGGAAGTCATGTTCGGTACAATTTGAGTCCGATTTGCAGAATTAAACTAATGAAGGTATAATTTAGAAGAAAATCAAAACTTTTAGTAAAACGTTTTGTGTAGCGTTTATCTCCTTGAAATTTTTATCATTAAAATTAGCGAATAATCGCTAAAAAAACTTTTCTTAGAAAAGTTTTGCGGCCCGTTTAATATCGACAGCTACCTCATATAAAATTTTTACTAACAGCCACAACTTGAAAAATAGACAGGATTAGAAATTACAAAAAATTCAAAAAACTTGTAAATTTTTAAGCGGATCACTACGGGATCATCTTTTTACTTCCTTGTACAAAGTAAAGGAAGTATTGTGATCGCGAAAAATTTCGGCTTTCAGGTTTCAACGGAAACATCCATTTTGCATCCCGGAATCAATCCATTTTGACTAGTTTCAGGGTGACGTCTGTACGTACGTACATAAGTCGAATGTATTTCGCCTAACTCAAAAACGATTTAAATTAAAAAAAATTGGATTTTGGACTTTTTCTTAACCGCAGTAATAAGCTCTCATTAAGAGCTTTTCAACAATAAATGATAAGCGGTACTTATTTCCATCGGTTCCAGAGCTGTAGCCAAATAAAAATTTAATTAATTAAATATTTGCATCTTAAAAGGGGAAGGCACATCAGTTCGAATCTGACTTCATCTCGTTTTTTTAGTTTTTTTTTAAATTAAATATATCGATTTATTAATAATTATTAACCTCTGATCGTATAAAAATTTTACGATAAATAATAATTCAATAACGATTAAAAAAAAATAACGAAAAGATACGAGAAGTTATTAATGAAATAAAATTTTATGTATTTTTCATTTTAAAAGAACGGGTGTCATAATTTAATAGGTGTACAAGGAAGTCAAGTCGGGGCCTTGCGTCCTTCTGGGGTAGTTTGTGGCGAAGGCACTCCCCTGAGCTGAGTTTATGCTTAATTGCGCGTCCGGATCTAACGGGCGGGGAAATTACAGATGTATCAAATAAAAGAAGTTATTTGATATCCGCATCGCATGCTTTTAAATATTTTAATGTCGTTTATATTAATAGTAGATTAAGTTGTATTTTCAATCTTTAAAATTATACCAGAAAAATTATATTTTTCTTCTGGATTTATTCGGCCGACTTGTTTTTTGAAGCTTAAAAGATTATTTATCGAAGTAATTATTTACTTTAATAAGTTTTCACAATTTATTACAATATAATTGAACACGGCTAAAAAAATTATAGTTTGTTAAAAAAGGTGGATGTCGTCATGTTACCTTCCTCGATGAGAACAAAAATCAGGCCAAAGAGGATACACGCGACACAATATTTGTGCCAAATTTGAATTTTTTTAGTCTACACTTTTTTGAGATATAAGGTGAAAAATGTTTTAAAAATAGTGTTTTTATAGTAATGTATTACGCTTTTTTTTTTCAGGCATAGCTTTTTTCATACCCTGCAAAATTTCATTTCGATACCTCGCGCCATAAGCTTCATGCTTATGTGGCTGGCGATAACAAAGTCGAGAGTGATTTTTATTAAAATTAAGCAAAATTTTGCATCAAATTTATAAATAAAAAAAATATTAGTAAATTCTCACCCGTTCTTTTGCTGAAGTACAACAATAAGATAAGTACCGTATCCTTGTAGCGCATATAATAGCGGTAATTATTAAATAAACGTTAATAACATTTTCTAAAAATAATCGATTCCCATTTTCTATGTAATTCAGTAGCAAAGGATAAAGTAAGCGTAATATAGTTAACGTTTCCGTAATTATTGATATTAGTATTTGCAATCCGAATATTTTATTTAATTTACGGATGATTTTAATCAGATTTAAATGATGTTTCCTCATATCACGTATAGTGTTTATATTTAAAATTTTCGATACATCGTACCTTTTAATATCATCTTCAATTTGTTTATGACTGTTTTCAATTATACATACAGAATGCGATGCTAAAAATAACGTTGTTATATTTATATTTCTAACCCGTTCTAATGATATTATTAAATCAAAATCCGTTGAAATAAATCGCATAATTAATTGACACGATGCATCCAAAATATTCATTCTGTAAACAAATTCAACATTCTTTTCGTTATTAAAATTTTTATTAATATTTAATTTGATTTTCTTTAATTCTTCATAGAATTGTATTATACCATTACTTTTGATGATATATATCGTCGAATAAATCAACGATACTCCATTAATTATATTATTCGTTACCGTTAGTATACTGCTTTTAAACGAATCCTTCGTAGAAATAGAATTAACGAAATATATACGATAAAATATTAATATATAATTTATAACAATAACGATATATCTCGGTATAATTGTTTTATATTTTATTCCTAATAATTCAGCCGGTAAAAAGCCTTGTACAAAAGCGACTCCATGTATAAATGATACCGTTTCTTTTTTTTTTTACTTTTTTTTAAAAACCGAACTCCTTTCTAATATGAATGAAAGAGTTATAATCCGATTATTATAATGCGAGTATAATTCAAAGCGACGTTAAAAATATTAATAATGTTAAAACGGTATAAATATGACGACTTTATTAAAATATAAATATTAAAAAACGATTCGTTCGTTAAATTGTCAAAACGTAAAATAGATAAAAACGTTAAACATAGGTATAAAGTTGTAATTTTCGCACGATTACAACTTATCTATCGCTAATATATATACGTATATCTCGCCAAGAAAAACCTCACTTCTGACGAACGATTATTGTGTTTTAATGATTATTATGCCGTCAATTTAGAGACAGATTAATAGATCGATTCGGTCCGCTTGTTTTTATTCTCCGTACTAAATTATATATGTCATTAAATCGATCGAGTACAAATATAATAAGGTACCCGATTTTAGTTTATCTTTTCTTTTTACTGTTTAGCGGCCGGTAATTACCGTTCAGATAATACTTCAGAGGATAAATGAAGATGATATGTACGAGTATAAATGAAGTGTAGTTTTGTAGAGTCTCAGTTCGATCGTTCTCGAGATGTGCGGTTAATTGAAACCCGACCGCCAAAGAACATAGATATCCACGATCCGGTATTAAAATCCGAGTAAAAATAACCGACATTACTAGAACTTGAACGATTTTATATACTGTGACCTAGTACCGGTACTGTGACTTCGTTTATATACTGTGGATTCACCTTACCGTACGTTTTACGAATGCGACAGACGGATCGCATGTAAAGAGAGAGCGGCATCGGACGAATAACGCCCGAAAATACTGTAAGCGGTATGATACGACGGGTGGTACGATGGAATGCTACAGATGTTTTTGCCGCGGAAATTTTTCAGCGGAAAGCGATAGAATTTCGTGAAAAAGGAAGGGAAAGACTGAGACCCGGCTACTAGGGGGATCTGGGAACGGCATAGTCGGACTCGGTTTCCCTTCCTGGCGGCTTAAGGCAGGCAAGAGGCAAAACCGAGTCCCGGTTACTGTGGAGGAGCCCGGGAACGGTACAGCCGGGCTCGGTTATCCCGCCTTAGTGATTTTAGGTAGGTGAATGAGGTGAATAAAAGATCCATCCCCCCGAGTCGAGTATTTCTTGAATGCCAATCCGACCTAGGGGAGCAGGAAAAAAATACATAATTAGGTAATTTACACATAGGTACTTCTATAGTACGCGTATGCATATATCGACCGTTACGATCAACATAATATAGAAAAAGGAAATTTATCAAACGCTTCGAAACGACATATATTTTAGCGTCAAATGTTTTAGCGATAAAAATCGTTACGGATCTAACTTACATCTGCAAGTCGTTGCTAAAACGAAATGAAATCGAACCGTTTTTGAAAGGACTTATTACGGGAGAAGAAAATTCGATTATGTACGACAATAATGTACGGAAAAGATTGCGGTAGAAGCAAGGTGAACCTCTGCAAACGATGATAAAGGCACGATTGACGCCAAGCGATGTTTGTATCGCGGGATCGAAAAGGAATGATTCACTAAGAGTTGCTGCCGCCCGGTCAAACGATCGATTTTAACCTCTACTGTCAACAACCGGTAAGATTATAAAGCAACTATAATCGGTCATTAGGAAGATGTGACGTTTTTTTATCATCAACACATTAGATTCTCCACACGGTTAGTAACCCGTCGAAAATACTGAGAACCTGACTGGGATCACAAGATTACATAATCCACCAGACTATATATATAGTCTTGGTCTAGTACCTCAGAATACAATTTATTTCAGTCTCTACAGAATTCACTTCAAAAGAGGCATGTGAAAATCACTTATCGGTTTTTCTTCGAGAAAATATTGAACTTGTGTAGCGACAAGATAATGATTTTACCTTCTTAACAGCAAAAGAGGGTCGATCAAAACTGCTCATATTTGATTTAATAAACATCATTTGCGATATAAAAAACTTTGTTTTAATATTTTATTGCAAAACTGTTGCATTAAAATACTAACTTTTCCCCGACTTATTAAATTTTTACTCTTCCTAAGAAATTTCAAAACGTCCAAAAACAAAAACGTATTGGAGGAATGAATTTTCGAACGAGTAGTAAATAGAAATAATAGTGGGATCAAAAATAAATATATTAATAATAATGTTATATTAATTAATACTTTCTCTTTGTTATACTAGTATACTACAACGATTTAGGATATAATAATAGCAGCTAGCATTATTGCCGTGGGTTTAATATTTATTTATTTAATATAAATATTATATTATTAATGTAAAATTTATTTATTTTTATATTTTTGGAAAGAATATTAGACTGAAACTCTAGAGTAAAGAATAACAAACACATATAAGCATACAAACAGGCGAAAATATTACCCTCGCTTACTTTCTCGTAGTCGGAAAAGAATGAATATTAAAAGAAAACAAAGTATCTTGGATAAATATTATACGTTTGTTTGAAGAAATTTCGTTAAAATAAATTTTAGTATTTTGTAACTTGCTATAACTTGTGCTCGCATGTTTCCAATTTTATTCGTTTAGTATAATTATTATTAAATAGAAATGTTTGCTTTAACAAAAACGTTTAATTTTTGTATATATCTGGTTAGTATTTTTGTTTTTTGTTTCCTTATGATGATATTATTTCTATGTACTGTATTTATATCCTTGTCTTTTTTGAATAAAAAATCGGGTGAAAATCGTGTGTTTTTGTATCGTAAAAATTAATATTGGATAAGATTTAACTGCATCGTTAAAATCAATAATTTTTTCACCTTACAACGTGTAAATGTCACCTGTATTTATTTTTTTGTTTTCTTTGTATCGATTTGAAAGTATAAAAAACACGGTTTTCAGGAAATTCAAAATTAAGATAGCCACAAAAAACATAACAGACAAACTTAAAATTTTGATATTGCAACATATTTATCTAACTTTTGCTTATTACTCTACAAGTACCGGTTTAATTAAGCGATTTTTAAACCCTGGGATCTGATGATAAATATTGTGCGGTTGGAATCGTCAGTACAACAGCAATTCGACTATAACAATTTATTATTGAAATAAAAGAGGGGAAACTATTGTTGTACCTAGATTTGAAAGTCGGAGTTTTTTCTGTTTACTCCCGCATGTTTTTTTTTTTTTGTTTCGTATTACGTATTAGTAATTATATGGTATTTGGAGCTTTTGCAAAGAAATTATAAATATAATCTAACCAAACTTAGCCTTCGCTTGCTATTCACGGTTAGCGAGCGAAGCGAGGGTAGGTTTAATTTGATTAGATTATATTTATAACTATAACATGAGCAATTACTGATACGTAATATAAAAAGAACTATTGCGGGGGAAAACAGAAAAGTCCACAAAGTTTTCCATTAATTAAAAATATGCATGTGGAACGGAAGTTTTTTGATTCAAGTACAGTCCGATTATGTAGACGCAATTGCATCAAATCATAATTGCATTATGTAGATGCAGTTTATTATTCTTAACTCGTTTACAAATTTTTCACGACAAATTCGTTGTTTTAATTGAAACGGAGTGAAAAAATTGTAAACCTAGCTACATTAGAGTAAATATTTTTAAAAAAAATCAAAAAACAAAAGATTCTTAGAAACGAGACTAATAAACATTCCATGAATTTCCAAAATTAAAGGTACAACTTTTTTTTTTTAATAGTAAATAATATGCTAAATTTTTTTCTTTTTTATAAATACAAGTAACGTTGTGAACTCGCTTTTTCTATCAGATAGAATTTTTCATTTAATTTTCCTAACGGCCAGTTCAACAACAAAATTTTCTAAAACGTGCCTTTCATTAAAAGCGCTGTAAACATTTAATTATAAACAATTTTTTTAGAACTAATAATAAAAATGTTATTTTTATTGTGCGTGGAAAAAATTAATTAATGAATGAACTATACAAAACGAGATTGAAATAAATTAGAAATACTGATTATACTACAAAAATTGTTCACAGAAAAAATCATTTAAATTTAAAACTTGATGGCAATTTCGATTTTTAAACAGTCGTCATCACCACAATGAGCAATGGCATATAAAATAAATAAATGAATAAATGATGAAAAAAAAAATATTCAAACTATAAGCAAACTATATTTATAAAACAACATAAGCTGAGAGTATTTATAACAGAGTTTATACTCCGTGTGTGCATATGAGTAAATAATAATTATCAATTATCATACATATCTGTTATCACAGTTAAATAAATCGGAGGCCTTGTTGTCCGATGAGGTCGAAAATCAGTCCAAGTTTGATGTTCTCATCAGATATTTTTGCCATATTGTAACACTTTTGATCGATAGTTTTCAATGTATGAATCCAGTACCGTTTAGAAGTAATTTTGAATATCCACGTCCCTAAATCCGATCGACTTAAAATTAAAAAAAAAATTAATTAGTACATTCATCAAAAAAGCTGAATTATCTACGATCATTATATAAAAGTTAGCCACCGGGCTTGTCTAGCGGTTAACTCATCGTCGCAAATCTCTTTGTCACATGTTTAAAAGCTGATTTTCGAAGTCGAAGGTTTCGAGGTTCAGATCCTAGTAATATATTAGTTACCTTATACGGATTTGAATTCTAGACAGTGAATATCGGTGTACTTTAGCGGTTGGGGTTCAATTAACCACACATCTCGGTAATGGTCGACCTGAGTCTGTACAAAATTAATTCTCATTTACATGTCATATATACCCTCGACTCATTGGACCGTGGGTTGGTCGCTTTTTTTCAATAATTGATCAAAGTGCAACGGTAGAAATTAGGAAAATAATATAAATAAATATTACACAAAGAGTAAAAAAATTTAAATGTCGAAACTTACTCCTCCTGCTTTATTTATAATTTTGTTCGGAATTTATTGCCATTGATAATTTTTATATAAAAATTAGTCGAGTATTTTGGAAAACTGTATTTAGCCAGTCGGGAGATATTAACTAAAATACATACCAACATATATACGTACGTACATCTTCCAGAAATTTAAATGATTATTTTTTGGGTTTTTTTGTACTAAGGAGTTCTTGAAACATCGATATATGTAAAAACCCCAATATCCAACCTTTAGATCGCTATGCTTTTTCTTACAGGTATCCTGTTGCAGGAGCACCATCAGAGCTATTTTTTTTTTGTTTTCAGTCATTTGACTGGTTTGATGCAGCTCTACAAGATTCCCTATCTGGTGCCAGTCGTTTAATTTCTGTTTACTCCCTACATCCTACATCCATAACAATTTGTTTTAAATGTTCCAGACGTCGCCTGAATGCACAATTTTTCCCATCTACCTGTCCCTCCAATATCAAAGCGATTATTCCAGGATACCTTAAGATGCGGCTTATAAGTATGTCTCTTTTTTTAGCTATATCTTTCCAAATGCTTCTTTCTTCATCGATTTGCCGCAACACCCCTTCGTTTGTCACTTTATCCACCCGTTAGATTTTTAACATTCTCCTACATCACCGCATTTCAAAAGCTTTTAATCTTTTCTTCTAAGTACTCCGATCGCCCAAGTTTCACTACCATATAAAGCTACGTTTCAAACACTTTCAAAAATGCTTTCCTTATATTTAAATTAATTTTTGATGTAAACAAATTATATTTCTGACTGAAAGCTCGTTTGCCTGTGCTATTCGGCATTTTATGTCGCTTCTTCTTCGTCCATCTTTAGCAATTTTAATTTCTAAATAACAGAATTCCTCTACCCGTAGTCTTTTCTCGTCCTATTTTTACATTCAGAGGTCCATCTACTTCATTGTTATTACATTTCATTACTTTCATTTTGTTCTTGTTTTATTTTCACGAGGTAGTTCTTGCGTAGGACTTCATCCATATCATTCATTGCTTCTTCTAAATCTTTTTTCCTCTCGGCTAGAATTTCATCAACAAATCGTAGCATTTTTATTTTTTCATCTTGCACTTCGGATCTAACTGTTACAGACTAGACCTATAAACTCTCTTTTTTCTATTTACCCTCCGGAACTTTCGTAAGAGATTACTCTAGAAGAAAAGTGAGGATGATATGTATGAATGTAAATGAAATGCAGTTTTGTACAGTCTCAGGTCGACCGTTCTTGAGATGTGTGGTTAATTGAAACCCAACCACCTAAGAACACCTGTATTCACGATGTAGTATTCAAATCCGTATAAAAGTGTCTGCTTTTGCAAGGATTTGATCCTTAGAACTCTCGACTTCGAAATGAGCTGATTTGCGACTACACGCAACCAGACTGGACTATCACTACACCAGCCGGATGGGCTAATACAGCTATAACCAGAGAGTAAAAATGATTGATAGTCAAACAAGAGTTGTGTTCTGTTTTAGTTGTCTTTTATTTTATTATAAATTAAATGCTTGAAGTTTTTGAAGTTTAAAATTAATTAAATTACGCAATAAATAATACGATTATTTTTATTCCTTCCTTTTATCTGAAATGGTCATATTCCAAACAACGGTACTATTTGATTACTAGATACAAAGAGTAATCTCTAATTACTATTCCAGATATTACGAGTTTAAAGATTTTTGTGCCTTTTTTAAACATACCGTGATATGGTATGGGTGTATAAAATGATTAATGTACGTGGTATATATTTTTAAGATATTACTTTTTACTTTTTAAAATAAAATCAAAACTTGTATTTTTTAAATTTAATTATACAGTAACTCGTAATAAGCAGCATTCTGTAAACATTTTTTTAATAAATAAATTATGTATAACTATGGTTTTAATTAAATAATTATTTATTTAAATTTTTCACTATAAGAATTATAAAAATAGAATTATTGTTTTGTAAATAACACAGCATCACCTAAGATAAGTTTCTGTTAAACGGATCGATTTATAATTAACAACGATATGAACAAATAACGATTATTAGTAATTCTTAACTACAAATTTTTAGGTAGATTTCATAAGAAAGCTACCTATTGTAGCGGGTACCATGATTCGACTTCCGGAAAATTTTGACATATTTTCGCGTTTCACATCCCCCAGACCGCAAACCCACCAACAGTTTAAAAGTTTATATATATATATATTTCACTTTCTTGTGGACACGGTAACTACCGTAATTTTGCGCCAATCACTTTCAAATTGATACGTAAAATATAACGACCCACATACTCGGTCGAGTTCGTTAATGGGAAAAATCGGACTATGAGGGTGGAAATGGGGGAGGGCTTTTACGAAAAAAACAAAATATTTCTATAACTTTCTTATAAAGAAAAATAGAGATTTCGTTTCTACTATTCTTTGGATAAGGGTCTAAAACTTATCTAACCAAAGGTTTTCGATATCGCAAACCATTGGTTCAGGAGGTGGAAAAAATGGGGTGTCGAAGACAAAAAAAATCATAACTTCCTTAATAGGCACAGTATCGAATCTGTTTAATGTGGTAGTTATTTCTTTAAAGATTACCTAAAATTTGTCGGAAACAATTACGTTATGGCCAACCCTTACGGCAAGGGATGACCAAAATATTGCTAGAATTATAAGAAAATGGGGCTTTTTGTATGCTAAACATGGAAAACTTTTTCACATGCAACCACTGTCGTATTGAGTAAAGTTGAAGTTTTTCTTAACTTTAAGGTGGAAATATTTTTTAAGCCTTCTTAGTACCGGTGAAATCTATTTTCGTCTTCTGGCGTATCGTAAGGGATTTTTTTTTTTTGAAAATATATAATCTTATCGTTATTCCAGTTATTGTTTATTAAATTATGTAGGCCTAATTTTATGTAACATGGTACTGTACCATATAAATAGACTTCAACCGGTATTGGACATTTTACTGCTGTAATATTATAGATTGACTATCAGAAGGAAATTATTACTAATAGTAAACAATAACTCCTCTAGATAGTTTTATTTATCGATTATTGAAGTTTGATAAATAGAACAGTAATAAAACCCGACGTTACAAAATACTGTACATATGCATTTTTATAAGAGTATGTGCTTGTGTTAGCGTCTATTTCACCGTATAATTGAAAAGTAGTTTAATACATCCTCATAAAAATATGTTGGAGTTATAGGCTCTGTAATAGGGTTATCAATTCTACATTTTTTTGAATATCAACCATTGTATTTTGTATTTTTTTATTTTTTAGATTATAAGGAAATATTACTGGAAATTATAATGAGTACTGTAACATTAAAAATACATTTTGAATAGAAGTTTCATTATCTTTTTTTTTTTTTAAATTGGTTTAGTTTTTTAAAAGTTCCACTTCTGTTGAATTTTTTTTTATGCGGAAATCCTTGTAGCCATATTGTTTTAAAATGTTTCTTAAACTCCCCTTAACCTTTTAAATTTTGATTATGAAAGATTAGAATCTTCCCACCAGCTAGATTTTATTAATAATGGGAAGAATAATATCTTCTCATTATTAACAAAATCACTCCGATTTTTGGGATTTGTCGGGAGGGAGTGGAGCTGAAGGATTTTAAATATAAAGATTAACTTTGTAAATTGAAAGGAATAATTAATGAAATCATTTTTTAATTAATAAGTATGTATATCTTTCAAGCCTTGAATAACAGTGCCACATTACCAAATTTACACTTTTGATATATATATATATATATATATATATATATATCCTTACACATTAAGAGCAAGCGCTCTAATGATTTACATAAACATGGGTCTCACAGCCCAGCTGCACATTTAACTTAAGACCCAGAATCGGTTCTCGTGTCAGTTAACCTGTTAATAAAACATCTAATTATACCGACGACATCTGATGCTTACATTTTTTATTCTATAATCTTTTCTAATTAACGTTGTTTGCGGTACGTTGGATTTTTTTTTAATGTATTTTGGCTGCTTTCCGTTTTATTCAATATTATTTCTGAGGTTGGTTTTTGTCTTTCTTCTGAAACTTTCCCCATCTTTGGGATTTTGGTTTTCATTTTTTAATATTTTTCTGAAGTAGGATGTATTTTAAATTATTTTATCCGTAATATTTAATTCATTTAAGGCTTCTTGGATTTGTTTGAACCATTTGCTTTTAGATTTTTATGTCTTTGATGAATTAAAATATTTATTTTTATTTATTCTGTTACTGTTTATTCTCTAAAGTATTATAATGGGTTGCATTTGATTCATTCACATATACATTTAAAATATTCTCCTTCGATTTTCTGATTATTAATTTACAATCTATTTTTTTTTTTTTTTTTTTGTTAATTAAAATTATTTCATTAGTTTTAAATTCAATTATTTTAAATAATTAATTATTTATTTGTGATCTTTTTATGTTAGAACTGATTACAGTTCTACTAACATTTATTGATTGATTGACTCATTTGGACGTTTTTTTATTACCAGTTGATTATCAAAACATTCTAAAATTTTCTGGAAACTTTAGGTAACTTACCTATAATTTACTATTTTTACTTTTTTTATAAATAAATGGTGTTATTCTATTTTTTATCGGCCATCAGTTTTTAACGTCATTTTATTGAGCGTCAGTTTTCTTCCTACTATCAACTTGAAGTAGGCTTTGAATCTCTATCAAAAATTACAATTTTTTCATAAAAGTCGGAAAGGTAAAAACATAGTTATTACGATCTATTAATCTCTAAATAAAATTTAAATTTGATATCTTTAATTATTATAAAGATAAATTTTAAAAACACCATATGAATCTCTGACATATATTTCTTTTTTTGTTGTGAAACAAACACGTTTCATTTTGATTAACAAACAAAGAATAGATTAGACGTGGAAAAATGTTACTTTGTAACAGATATTTTTACTAAATTATCTATAAAAATAAATTAGATAAAAGGGAAAAGTAAATAAACGAATGAAGTAAGTTATCTGTTGATGGTTTACAATTTCAGCCGCGTGTCTACCCGTAACTTTTAACGTCGATAACTCTATGAGTCTCCATATGGTGTTACCTACATAGACTATGTCATTCTTGACACTTTTAGTGATATATTATATCCCTACAAAATTTATGAATGCTGTTCATTCGTTTAGCCTGTATTTAAGTACCGAACTGATCACACACATTAACCGGGGTTACCCTGTTTTTTTGGAATTATGTAAGGCAACAACAATAATAATAATAACGATTACAAAATTTCAAATATAAATAATATTCTCGATATTAGATGTTTCAGAAAAAACTATCTTAAACACGAATGAATAAGCAAATTTTATTATTTTGTACAGAGTTATTATTCTAAACAGTACAGTATCGACCCACCGGGTTAGTCTACTCGTTAAACCGACCCGGGTTGGTCGGGTTAGTGGTGAATTCGTCATTGCAAATCAGCTGATTTCGAAGTCGAGAGTTCTAAGGTTTAGTTCCTAGTAAAGGCAGTTACTTTTATACGGATTTAAATACCAGATTGTGGATACCGGTGTTCTTTGGCGGTCGGGTTTCAATTAACCACACATCTCAGGAACGGTCGATCTAAGACTTTACAAGACTACACTTCATTTATATTCATACATATCATCCTCATTCATTCTCTGAAGTATTATATACCTTACGGTCGTTTCGGAGGGTAAACAGAAAAAGAAAAACTATATAATATTATGTAAATTTTGTTACATAATAATAACGTGTTGCATTACATAATATTATTTTCAATAGTCTACTTAAATATATTACTACGACCGTATGGAGATTTATAAATTCCGTATTACTTTCATCGTGAAAATTTGATAGATGATGTGAACGTTAAATCCTTTATTTTTATTGTATTTCAACACTTTGTCGTTGGTGTTTCATTCTCTTTGATCTGTTGTTAAGCGACTAATAACACTACATTCTCTTCGTTTACGAGGCGTATCGATTCACGTAATTAATCACGCTTTTAACCTGGAATACAAATTCCTATGATTTTTGGATTTCCATTTATTTAAAGAAGAAGAAGAAACAGCATCAAAACGAATGAACACTTACCATCAATACACAAGTATTACATTACACACTAATACCAAATCGGCTACTCGTTTCACAGTAAAGAAAGCGAAGTAAATAAAGAACTTTAGAATAAGTAAATAAATAAATATTTTATTTTGATCGGTACATAATAACATATATTACAGATCGCGTCTTTATAAGATAAATTATAATCGGGAGTGTGTAACAACAAAAAAAGATTCTGATTCATTTGCGATTAATGTATTCCATTTGAATTGAAAGTCCATCAAATTTTTTAATTTTAATATAAAATAATTTATTAACGATCATCTTATAATAAACTTTTGAAAAATATACATATATTTACATACTAGCCAGTCTAGCGAGGGGGCTTCCTCCGTAGACTCACGGGGTCCAGGTCGGCCAAGACGACCCACGGAACCAAGCCCTCTCCACGACCTTGCGAAATAACGGTGCCGACCCCAGGGCCGCAGAGCTCACTTCGGTCGCTATTCCCATACGGTCAGAGGGCTCCGCCTCCTAGACCCTGTTATGTTTATAATCCTCACGGTAGTGAGAATAATACTGATAAATAAGATTATCATATTCAGGGTTTATCATATTCATTATCGTATTCAGGGTCATTATAGTATTCAGGGTTCATAGAAAATCCTGAATACTATAATTAATTTCTGAAACAGAAATTAAATTATAAAATACAAAATAGCAGTCGCTTTTCTTTCATTTCCTGTTTAGCTTCCGGGAATTACCGTTCAGGTATTACTTCAGAGGATGTATGAGGGTAAATAAAGTGTAGTCTTGTACAGTCTCAGTTTGACCGTTCCTGAGATGTGTGGTTAATTGAAACCCGATCACCAAAGAACACCGGTATCCACGATCTAGTATTCAAATCCGTATAAAAGTAACTGCCTTTACTAGAGAATAGTAGTAATTGTGATAACTTAAGTACACGACTTTTGACGTGGAAAACTTCACAACTTATTTTTGTTGCCGTGGTGACAGAAATATAATAATGAAGTAAAAGGACTAATCTTCACCCATCTTCATCCCATAGGGAGTTAAGGTCTCGATCTATGCCTTTAAACCTTCCCCGGTATAACACAAATGTATTTTGAAAATTTGAAAGTCATCGGTCGGTTAGTTCGTGTAATACTGTTGCAAACAGTCAAACAACAAGCAAAAACTTTCAATATCTTATATATAATAGATACGTAATGATTTTCAGATTGGGTTCACGTGTTTATTTTTTTTATAGATTATGAAAACGTGCAGATTTGTTCAGCGATATTCAATAGTCGTTGCGACATTTTTCGTCGTCCAATCATCGCTAAACTTAATTTTCAGTTACGTTTAAAATTTGAATATTTGTTTCAACAGAGCTTTCTAACGTCTTATTATCTGAAAGAGCCACGTAAGTTAGACTAACTTGAAACCGGTCGGTTATCTTTAATATTCCAATTTGTAACCCAAAGAATTCGTCTTAGAATAAGACATGCTTCTTTACCCAAGGGTAACTGCGCAAACAAACAATGAGCATCTTAGTGTGCTAAAAAAAAAAAAAAAAAAACCGGTTTCTTAGGGTATACTTCCCATGTAGGAAGAATGTGTATACAAATTTTCATCGATTTACCTTCAGTAGTTTTTGCTGGGCGTTGATTACGTACGACTCATTATTATGAATGCACGTTATTTATTTATTTATTTATTTATTTTTTTTTACGGCCCGGAAGGACCAGTTAGTCATTTACGTTTAGTCTTTTTTATCTTCCAATACTCTTTCATTTTCCTGGAAAAATCCCTTTTCCGTTCCTCTGTCCAAATCTTCCCCGATTTCTTTTTAGGGTTTTCTGCAAATTAACACCGGGCAAGTCGTTATAATTTCCAGATCCTGTTCTTAGATCTTGCAGTGCAATGTCTGCTTCTTTGATGTCTTGATGAACACACGGCATCGGTTGCGTTTTTAGCTTTACCGATCTTTCCAAGAGTCGTTTACTTTTCCTTGATTCCTCCAAACGCAAGAGGTGGCCAAATAATTTTATTCTCTTCTTTCTTATTTCTTCTGTAATTGGTGTAACGACCTCATAGATTTTACGGTTTGGGAGTAATCACCACTTTCCTTCCACCGAGTTTACCCCGCCGATGCAGGTCCTTACGATCCTTCTTTCTATTTTGGCTAATTTTTCAGTTCTCGATGCTATCTTGATTTGACCCGGTGTTTCACTTCCGTACATTACTACCGGTTTGATCACCGTATTATAGTATCTTATCTTGGCTTGTTTGGAGATGCATTTCTTGTTATAGGTGTTTCGTGTGACCACTTGTGCCGTTGCTAGTCTGTGTGCTCTTTCTTGCCAGGCTATTTTCTCGTTTAGATTCCATATGATGGATTCACCGTGTTATTTTATATTTATAGATTTGAATTTTTTAGATTCCTAATGTGAATGTTGCAATGTGTTCAATTCTTGGACGATTAAAAATTCCCTCATTACCCGGTGAGAGCGCTATGACATGTATGACGTGTTAATGAGATGTAGTCTTGTACAGAATCAGGCCGACCGTTCCTGAGTTGTGTTGAATTTCAATCGCACAACTCGATATGGAATTTGATTAAAAAAATGGTAATGACCTTAAAATACCGATTTCAATTGAAAAAAAAATTATTTGAAAAATTATCAATTTATTTAAAAATTAATCGAATTAAGTAGTTACTTAAAGTTAATCTAATATAACTCTGTAACCGATATACCTAAAAATACTAGAATTAATTTTTCACTATTTTTATAGTATAGAACACGCGTGCATCATTTCAAAACAATCGGTTAAATAGTTTCAGAGGAGTTTGCGGACAAATTTGGCCCAAGAAGTTTACAATTGATTTTATAAGGCTCCGACCAAATATAAAAACAGAATCGATTAAAGTACATATTAATTATTTAAATGAAAACACATGAAATATTGTTAAAGTAAATACATTGAATACAAAAAAATTACCGCAAAATGTATAATTTAAAAGTCCCAACAATAAGAATAAAAGTAATACTGCGACGTAATTTTAGTGCTAATTAAACGATCTTTTTAATGTAGCCCTGTTTTTAAATTCAAATCTTGTATTCCGTCAGTATAATTGTAATGCTCGCTTATAGTTTTCATTCGTAATTTAAATTATGATACGTTCGTATTTTCTACATGATATAAAAGCGATAATCCAGCAGGATATTAATTTTGCATGTAATGAACTACTCCGAATGGAAATGTCACTTATAAAATGGCCAAAATTTTATACTAATTTTAGCACAAAATTAGTCAAATTTCTCCTTCAAAAGCATCGAAAATTATTTGAGTATATATTACGTTTACTTTGTACAGGATGCAAATAAAGCATGTTTTTTTATTGCTAATTAAAAATTAATTAACGTAGTAATATTGTTTCCGTGAAAAAAAATTGTTTAATTGTATGCTAAAGAGATTGATGGAAAGATTTTTTTCGGTTCTGCAATTTATTAAAACCGGCAACTAAACTGAAATAAGTCATTATTTCGTAAGCCGAAATATTTTATTAAGTTTTACGAATGCAGTTCCATCGTTTGACTCGGTAAAGGTGGATATCGTTAGTTTTTAAGAATAATTGTCTGTTCTTTTAATCAAAGATTGCCATATTCGTACGTAAATAATATAAACGCAAGCGTAAGTTAACATATTTAATTTTCTAAATATCTGTCTGCACGTTTCGTACTTACAGGATTTGAGAGCCCATTTTTGTACGTTAAAAATTCGTTCTGACTATTTAAGGAAGCTGTAAGAGATAATGTTATTACACCTTATAAAAGAATATAAATTTAGGCGTAATAAATATTTAATAATGATGACGAGTTTAGCGTTTCATTATTTTGGTAAAACTGAAATAAATTTGATCGTTCTACGGAAAGTTAACACCCGATAAAACACCCAGAAATTTTGTTTTGTAAGCGATAGAAATACTATCGTTATCGTTATTTGGAATTCACGAGATCTACAAGCTTGCTTCTATCTGAAAAGCACAGTGCAATGGTGCACCAGATATAAATCTCCAAATATAAATTTAGATAAAAATTCTTTGAGCTGCAATCTTACGAATTTTTTAGTTTTTTCCTGATTTAATCACCCCTACGGCAACCATTTCGGTAATCATGCATCACTGGATGACCTCAGGGTGTCGTGGCAGCGCCTGCCTTCCCTGTCAAGCCGCCTCTAGAGCCATTACTAGCGTTATCAGGACACACCGACTTCTTCTCCTGGACAGCCAGCCCGTGCCTCAGCTTGAAAGCTGCCCTTCCCGTCCCTAACATTTTCTTTTTCCTGTGTAGCCTCCGGTAATTACCTTTCAGATAATACTTCAGAGGATGAGTGAGGATGATATGTATCATCCTCATGATCAGAGGATGATATCATATCATCATCAGAGAATGATATGAGTATGGATGATATGTATTTGAGGATGATAGTCTCAGTTTGACCGTTCCTGAGACGTGTGGTTAATTGAAACCCAACCGCCAAAGAACACCGGCATCCACGATCTAGTATTCAAATCCGTGTAAAAAACTGACTTTAACTAGGACTTGAACGCTGGAACTCTCGACTTCCAAATCAGCTGATTTTGGGAAGACGCGTTTACCACTAGACCGACCCGTTGGATTACCGTCCCTAACCTACAAAGCATCAGGTGTGCGTTTCGCTCACCTGGTGTTGTTTACCCCACGCGATCGGTCCTCTCGCATCTTGAGGGTCCCTCATACCATCATCGGGTAGTTCCGACCCCCTACTCGTGCATGTGGGTAGACCAGAACACCCGCGGCATGGGGGGTACCTCCCTAGCCCTAGATTACTTTTAAGTAGTTAACTTTATATTCTAGTTAAAAATTCTGTTGTATACGAAAAGAGTTACACGAATGACTCAGTCATTTCAATTTTGAATTAACTTTTAAATGAATTATTTGAATTTTAATAATAATATGATTTCAATTTAAAATTAATATAAAATTTTAAAAAATGTTCAATTTAAAATCGTAAAAGAAAGCGATTACAAAGGAATTCATCAGTCTTTTTCTGGAACAGTTGCATTTTTCTTGTAGTATCTAACCCTCTACAACTGATATTAAATAATCGGCGAACTTTTCATTTTTAAATGATATAAAACATTATTTTAGCTTAGACTTTCCAGATTGCTACGACGAAAAGCAGATACTGATCGTATTATATTTTGTAATACCGTCGATAAAATTTCACACATAAAATCTCGTATTTCTAATCTGAAATCAAGTATTCCATCGATACGATTATAATGTTCCTGCGTTTTAAAATATAATACTTTCGTATTTTCTACATCATATAATCCAACAGGATATTCATTTTACCCATAATTAGCTTCTCCGCATCGAAATATCACTTTTAATCTGGCCAAGCTGTTGTACGATTATATTTTTCCACAGTTTTAGGGCTTTCACGAAATTTTCAATTTCTTCTGCAGTTTTTTAAGTCGTAATCTTTTTGCACACTTTTTAGTCACGCTTGTTTTTTTTTATTTTTACGAACCGTAAACTTGAATTCCTGTCTGATTTATATCCGCATACAAATTCCATTTCGATAGTCATAATAAACCCGTACTGCTGTGTCATAATTTTAGTACCGATTAAACGATCTTTAACAGTACGGGTAGCAAATATAGGTATGTTAAATTATTTTTGACAGATAACGGTGATAGGTTAAGGATATACAATATTAAACATTACTATTGTGTTTTTATACTTGGTAATAAATTCTTATATTAGTTAAACGGCTTTAGGTGTATTTGTATTACTATCGTGTAATATTAGTAATAAGTGTAAACTATTTATTCTATCGTTTGAATAATATTAACTTTGCGCTGTGATATTTATATTATTAAACCGGATGTAATTTAGTCAAATTTATTATTTTTTTTAATCAAAAAAATGTTCGATAAACTAAGTGGTGTTAGCATAAAATGTTATATTCTAATAAGTTTATGATTTTTGAACTGAAACAATTGAAAACCACAGAATTTTATATTTCATAAGAGAAAAAAGTGTAATTTTTAGTTGCTTTTAGTATTTTTAAAGTAAATTTTAAATCACACCCTAGAAAATGAGCAAACCGTGCAAATTTTACATGTACAATGTAAAATAAAACATTTCATGATAAATCAACGATATATGAAATTTATAAACGAACAAAATTTAAAAAGAACAGCAAATTAAATGAATAAATACGAAAATGTTAAAAAAAAATTATATCATTATATTCTTAAGAAGGCTTTTAAAAATTTTCTTAACTGTTTTAACTGACCGCTGTGTGTGGTAATGATACCAGACATTTAGCCAGAAAAGGATGCTGATACATAAAGGTCCTTATTAGAAACACGTGTTATTAATTTACTTAATTGATATACTGTATAATCCAATGTATAAGATAATATACTATATATAACGTAATATTCTGTAATAATCTCAAGATTATATCTTGATATAACGTAAAACATTGTCGAATGACTTCAAGATGCAAAAATGGATTACCAGATCTGGCGAATAAAAATTTTATTCTTATAGAAATAATTTATTCCGTTTAAAATTGTAATATTAGATAGTACGAGGGTCGTTTAATAATTAAACAGACAAATGACTAGAAAATTATTAAAAATTATGACTGTAGGGGATTATTTTGCAAATAATCCCTTTCTACGTTTAGGTACTTATCTAATCTTTCGGTGACCTTATTTATTCCATTAGGAAAGAACCGCTTACCTCGCTGTCTGACTCTTCTGTATCGTAATCTGGCCATGCTCATTGTTGCCACGTAAAAAAAGGGTGGTGCGTGATCGGGATTGTAGGGTGGATACGGCATGACCTCCCAATCCAACTTTTAAATAGCTTCCCTAAGTAATTTGAGTGTTGTGGAGGTGGGCGTTATCATGCAGAAGATTTATGCTTTTTGAGAGAGAACCAGGAAATTTCCTCCTTAATGTTTTACTTTAATTTCTCATACGGTACTTAAGTACTCCCCAGTTCATTGTACGTTGTTCTTCCAAACAGTTGCAATAATTTGAGTCTTTATACCTCCAAAACACCGTTAGCATCATTTTAACAGGTGAGGCGTAAGTTTTCTCCTGGTAGGCGAACACAGATATTTTCATTCCTACTTTAAAGTTTGGACTCCAGCTCAAAAAAATAAAGTTTCATCACACATTATTATGCAATCTAAGAAAGCATTACCTTCTGCTAAAATCTTTGTTTATGTTCCCTTTTTTTTTTTTTGTCTTCAGTCATCTGACTGGTTTGATGCAGCTCTCCAAGATTCCCTATCTAGTGCTAGTCGTTTCATTTCAGTATACCCTCTACATCCTACATCCCCAACAATTTGTTTTACATACTCCAAACGTGGCCTGCCTACACAATTTTTCCCTTCTACCTGTCCTTCCAATATTAAAGCGACTATTCCAGGATGCCTTAGTATGTGGCCTATAAGTTTGTCTCTTCTTTTAACTATATTTTTTCCAAATGCTTCTTTCTTCATCTATTTGCCGCAATACCTCTTCATTTGTCACTTTATCCACCCATCTGATTTTTAACATTCTCCTATAGCACCGCATTTCAAAAGCTTCTAATCTTTTCTTCTCAGATACTCCGATCGTCCAAGTTTCACTTCCATATAAAGCGACACTCCAAACATACACTTTCAAAAATCTTTTCCTGACATTTAAATTAATTTTTGATGTAAACAAATTATATTTCTTACTGAAGGCTCGTTTCGCTTGTGCTATTCGGCATTTTATATCGCTCCTGCTTCGTCCATCTTTAGTAATTTTACTTCCCAAATAACAAAATTCTTCTACCTCCATAATCTTTTCTTTTCCTATTTTCACATTCAGCGGTCCATCTTTGTTATTTCTACTACATTTCATTACTTTTGTTTTGTTCTTGTTTATTTTCATGCGATAGTTCTTGCGTAGGACTTCATCTATGCCGTTCATTGTTTCTTCTAAATCTTTTTACTCTCGGCTAGAATTACTATATCATCAGCAAATCGTAGCATCTTTATCTTTTCACCTTGTACTGTTACTCCGAATCTAAATTGTACTTTAACATCATTAACTGCTAGTTCCATGTAAAGATTAAAAAGTAACGGAGATAGGGAACATCCTTGTCGGACTCCCTTTCTTATTAGGGCTTCTTTATGTTCCCTACAAATGTAAATTCGGTTGTGTTTGTGATTTTGATAAAATCCATCTTGAACATGTAACGCTACTATTCAGCTTATCATATTAAATTCAATAGACAGTGCTGGTATTAGCACCACAAATTTCAACAATTTAAAAATCTTTTATGATCTTTCTTTCGAAGAAGATTGTTAATTCTAAAACATAAGTTGAAACTTCCACCGGTCTTCCGTGATAATGAATCAGTGATACTTGTTTTCCGTAATATAAAAATGGAAACTTTTCCGGTTTTGAGATTCCATCGGAAATTTTATCTGTTATAAATAAATTAAATTATATTACATCTGATATATCGATTCGGGTAATGTACCAGAGGACCCCAATATCGACTGCAACGGTGATTCAGGGTCCGTAGCCCGTTGCATTTCCCTTGTTTGTTAATCGTATGAACTTGTAATTTTCCTTAATCTGTGGATTAGCAGAATATTTTTGAGTTCTATTTTACATCATATGAAATGTGAGATAGAATCCAAAAATGGAATAGTTGCTAAAAGACGAGATCGGGGAATTTTATAGTTCCTTGTGGGAACTTTAAAACTATCAACTACCAGTATTAGAAGGTAAAATGATGTCCTAAATTAAACTGGCGACGAAATTCTCTACATGCAGCCTCTACATTGTCATTATTTTTCTACAAAAAGCTTTGATGGAAGGAGCACAATACTAACGAATCCAAGAACCTAAGAAAATTAAACGACAAGATAACGAAACGCAAGAGTAGCAGGAGATTTATGTATATTTTAACCGATCGCTGAGACCGGTCAAAAGCCCTTGCTGTTGTAGCATTCTTATTATCGGGAAGGTAATTGTTTAATCTGTTTATTTATATACGGAATTGCGTATCGCCTTCCGATCCTTTAGACCAGATTGAAAAAATTTACCAGGGCTGACTTTAGCAGACTATCCTCATATGTTCTCCGTTCCGCGGCGTGATTTCTCTTCAGTCCGTCCGCTGAAGTCCTTTCGGCGCTAACGGCTTCCGGCTTAGCAGGAATGCGTCTCATCGGAGTAAGAAAGAACGGAACGAAACGCAAGGATAGCGGGAGTTTATTATCTTCCTACTAATCGCAGAGCTTGGACGAATGTCTGTTGCTACTGTGTCTTTCGTTTATCGGGCGAGCCATTATTTATTTAACGGTGGTTATAGATTTTTTGTGTTTTATTTACGGTCAAAGTCGTTATTTGCGTTCCGGTTCTACGGGCCGGTCAGAAATAATCGACCAGGACTGACCGCGGGAGACTAGGCGCATATGAGCTTCGTTCTCCCGGCGTGATTCCCCTTCAGTCCTTTCGGTGTTGGCGCCTTTCGCTCTAATATGAGCACGCCTGCCGGGGCCCTAGTGTTTGGAGGACGCAATGCGCTCCCCTCTCCGGAGGGAGTCGCACGTGCTGGCTGCGGTGGGGCAAGAAGACGTGAGCCGGCTTAAGTTATTCAGTGCCGACAGTCGCTCAGGGCTACCAACAAATATTTCAAAATTTCTCGTTTCCGTGAATTACTATATACATACAATACAATTAATAACGAGCGATGTTAATACAATTTAAATTTATTTGACTGCGAATACGATACGATTTTATTTTTAATTAAATTTTTCCTAATTTGTTGATAAGAGTAAATTAATTTTAACCAAAGTACGGTTTGATCTTGCGTTTTCATTTTATTATATTTGATTCATTTTATTTTACCCTCGGAACATTGAACAGGCAGAACAGGTGCTACTATAATGAATAACATGTATAATATACTATACACATATAATACATAATGAATAATTTACACATAAAAATACTCGCAATTAATCTAATACGTATTTCTGTAACAAATTAACTAGAAAAACAATTATAGGATTAGCAATTAAGTTGGCATTATTAGTATATTAAAGTAGTGTCTGTGTAAAGTCATTCATAATTTATAGTGAGCCACGTTTACACTCGAAATTCTTAGTGAAGGAGTTACGAGATTATTCTGTTTTCTAAATTAAATGTATAATTTTCGTATTTCTTTGATTAACTGTAGTACAAAGAGCACACGGTTGTTCTGAGACAAATTAACTTCGGTAATAAGATTTTTATTTTTAGCAGAGTATATAAATTACCTAATTTAAATTTAATCATTTTAGTTACATAAAATGGTTTAAATGAAGTAGAAAATTATAATATTATTGTTATTTTATTTAATTTACTTTAAATATAAAATTCAGCTCCATCTTTTGGAACTTGCTTTATTTTGCATCCGGGAGTATTCCTAACGTTAATCACGATTATGATCGTGAATCGGTAATTATGAAATAATTTTTTATCTAATATTCGTCTCGATATAGATAAATAATTATTTACTGTTGTATATTGAATCTACAAGCCGATAGTTAATTAAAAAATAACTTTCACTACAAATTCTCAGTTTATTTAATAACAAGATCTAAACATTATGTTCTGAAGGTAGATTATGTTCATATTCGTTTGTTTTCTTTGCTATTTTGCTTAATTTAAACATCTCCTGTCATCTTCTTTCTACTTATTTGTTAATGAAACAGCTCATCTTAATATCAATTAAAAACAATTTTTTTTCCGGTGAAAAACCCGAAAAAACACGTTTTTTACAACTTCAGCGCCACCTAGCAGTTCAATTTAAAACGCTCTACATTTTTTGTTGAAAAACTTTTCTCTAAAATGCATCGATTCAGAGAAAAACGTATTTCAAAAACTTTTTGAGTTTTTCAAAAATCTACGGGAGGGAGATATTACAAATCTGGAATTAAGCTTCCCTCATCACCCCTAACGTGCAAAAAAACATCGATCGGTAGGTAAGGATTTTTAAATAAAAATACAAATTGACTGTACTAAAGCGGATATAGACTTTTATTATACTTAATTCATCGTTTCTTTATTCAAGCGCAAATTTAATTTTTATGTTGAATCATTTTGTATGTTGTAAACTTGAGATAATAAAAATACATAATTAATCGAATTTGTTTTAGTATAAACAATCAGGATCAGGATCAGGATATTGACATGTTGTTGACAATATATAATGTGTATATAATTATAGTTACCGGTATAAATGTTCAAATTATAAACAGATAAATTAATAATAAAACAATTATGATAAATACAATATCGATAATATAATAATAAGTAACATAAATAAAACAATTAATTAACACAAATATTAATACAAATTTCAACCACGATAAGTCAGGATAATAGTAGTAAACGATTATTACATGACGTGAAACATAACATAACCGTGACACAAAAACAGACAAAATACATGACGTAATCGACAAAGATAATAATCAAAATTATTACACGTCAAATAGTAATACGTCGACAGTAATATCAATAGTAAGTAATAAATTGAAAATAAAAATAAAATAATAAGTTCAAAATAAATAATCATCTGGAATTTATTCCAGGTATATAAACAAAAAACTAGTATTCAGACCCGTTAACAAAAGAAACGTAAGTTTTAACCCTTTATCCTTTATTTTAATCTTATCAAACAATCTTATAAAATTCACTTGCAAATCCCTTTTATTGTCTATTCTAACAGTTTACGAATGAAGTCTATCGCATTATTTCTTTCAGATATACACTTATAGTTTTACTGTAACTCAGCTATAGTACTTTCTACTTTACTGAATTACTCGTGTCGTCACCTTAAGCGTATCGAACTGGATATTCTTCACGCTGGACCTTCGTCGTACGTCTTGTTAGACCGGTTCAGAACTATACACAACTCGCAGCCTCTCCTCGCAGAACTGCCCCTGCGGGACCGACGCCGTAACGCCTCGCGGAACTCCGCCGAACTGAACTGACTTTTAGCTGGCCTTACTGGGCTATTTATACTGTTAGCCTCTTTACCTGTAGAATCGGACCCAAGTCGAATTGTGAGAAGAGTCTACCGAGGTTTTGTTCCCAGAATTCCAAACCTGGTCTCTTCTCACCGAACAACAGGTGTGCATTGTGTGTTAGCGGGCAATATAAGAAAAGTCAATTGTAAAACGGACCTATTCTTTACAAAAAGGGTTCTCCTTTTATTATTTTATTATTATTACTTCCATAATAATCGGCAGGAATCCGTTACTCAGGTCCGCTATACCGGTCTTGTTACAATATCTTTCTCCTACCACTGCAGTACACTTGTTCCGACTTTGAGAAAGATTCTTAATCCAGTATTAGAAGAAAAAGGACAACTTAGGAAGCGCTGGGACAGTGAATCAGGCTTATGAACTAAGCGGAAAACGAAATGATGTAATGGTAATACTTTTTTTTTTTGTAATCTTATTAAATAAACCTTTGGTGACCGTTTTATCAACGTATCTGAAATGAGATGTAAAACAAATATATAATATAAAGTAATTCAATATTATCCCTCCTGAAGAGTCCTGACATCGGTATGTCGAATGACGACTGAAGATTCAATCGCAAGATATTTACCGAATTATTAATCGATTAAAAGGGCCCGTAAGTATTACTGCATGCTTTAGTTTATCGTTGTTAATAACTCTTACACATAGCAGTTATTGAATATGGGAAATGCTTAGTTGTCGAATTCCTTGAAGTTCCGGATTAACATCCTCTATCCTGAAGATAAATCAAACTTCCTTTTCTGTTTAAAAAATGGTATCACCAGTGTTGAACCGAATAACGTACAGTTGAACGTTGACTGTTGAGTCGGTGCCTTGAAATTCTTTGAGGAAAGCCATTAGTTTTATAAATACATGTAGAATCTATCAAAAACTTTGCTAATACGTGGTAGGTACAAAAATAAATTAAAATTACACAAGTAAATAATTAAGATTGGCGAATGAATATCTGGGTATTGGTATGCCATTAAAATTATCGTACTCTACTTTTCATTTGTTCTATGGAATAAAAATAGTCTTCTTGTAATGTAAATTAATGATTTGAAATGACAGATACATCCTGGATTGTACAACTTCTTATTATTCAAAGAAATTTCCTAATTGCGACTACAATTGCGATGTACTACCTCATCTTAAACTGTTATAATAAATCATTTTTGGGCGGTTGTTACATGTTACAGAACTAAAGTATTATAAAAAAATTTGTACCGTATCGGTACAATCGATTACAAATTGGCATAACGGTATACAATCGCTTTGTTAAATTTAAAAAAATTATCTCTTGCTATTATCTTTACACTTCCAATATCAATTTCAAGTTTTCAAGAAAATATAATCGCCAAATCTTTAAAATAAATTTCAGTATGTTTGTCTTTACTGATTGTGGTTTTTCCCACAAGGGTGTGAGATTAATTTTATCTCCCTTCCGACCCGCACTGAACTGCTCGCACCGTTCATAATTGTAAAATGAGAGAGAGAGTGAGAGACAGAGAAATCATTCCCAAACCGATTTTTAAATCGTTTATTAATCTGAAATGAAATTTTCCCCATTTTTTAAAAGAAAAATTAGATGTGTAATATTGTTGTGTAAATTTCTTTCTTAAATAAATGTATGTTAAATATTACAATCGGCAGGAAAAAAGTCAACGTTACTGATGACGATTTCAGACACGCAAGTATTTGTTCTCTAATTATATCTACCCTACTCGCATTACTATAACACTGGCTACAACACGTTCCTCGACGAATGTTCGGTTAATCGGCGAATATTTGTATAGGAAAATTCGAGTTCGGCTTATCCCTCTAAACATTCGCTTGTTTATCCGATTATTTGTATTCGGCTTTACACACATACTATCTGATAGCACCCGCGCGCGCGCTCACACACACACACACACACACACCACACACACACACACACACACACACACACACACAGTGTTCCACTTAATTTATTGTCTAATTTATTGGTTCTCGATGGAAAATATTCCTGTTCGATTACGAATACCGAATAATCGTTAATAAAATTAAATTTGTACTCGTATATAAAATATTTTGTACGAATACTAAATATTCGTGAACGAACGCGTATGTGGAGCAGAGACAAGAGAAAACTGAAAATTCCTGTTTATGGAATTTGTCTTGTATTATTGATGCTATTAAATTACTATTTGATTACTTTTACAAAATATTTCTCACTCTCTCTGTCTCTCTGCCCTTATCTTTCTATCGCTTTGTTTCTGAAAACATAACTTAAGTGATGTTCTAATTACTGCTGATGAATCTAAAACTTGTCAATTCTAAAACTGAATAAACTAGAAACACTATTTTTTGAGTACGTAATAAACAAAGTTTATTTATGTTAACATAAATAAACTTTTAATTGTATTTTATTTGTATGTTGACATCTTAAGTTTTATTAAATCTATTTATTTATTGTTTAATTTTAAATCTATATAAAAATTGAAATAATACAAAAAAGCCATAGATTCTTTATGCTACGTTTGGGTGATATTTGATAGGACTTTTTTTTAATTTGTGTCCTTTGTTAGAGCTATTTTTAATTTGCAGCTATTAGAGTTAAAGGTATGTTGATGCATGTGATTTATGTAGAAAATGATAAAAATATTTGATTTCGTCCGATTTAGATCAAATAACTTCAATATTCAAAGAAAACTGATGTATTTAACACGGGAAGGCTATGTATTAGGTCATGAATAAGAATTGTCTAATGCTGAGTTTCTCAGCCACTCTCTCTCTCTCTTTTCCTGTTTAGCCTCCGGTAACTACCGTTTAGATAATTCTTCAGAGGATGAACGAGGATGATATGTATGAGTGTAAATGAAGTGTAGTCTTGTACATTCTCAGTTCGACCGTTCCTGAGATGTGTGGTTAATTGAAACCCAACCGCCAAAGAACACCGGTATCCACGTTCTAGTATTCAAATCCGTGTAAAAATAACCGGCTTTACTAGGACTTGAACGCTATAACTCTCGACTTTCCAAATCAGCTGATTCGGGAAGACGCGTTAACTACTAGACCAACCCGATGGGTGCGTTTCTCAGCTTTTTTTTTTTATCTCCACGGGGTCACGAAATTAGCCTACAATTTTACATGAAACAGTAATGAAATCATTTTATGAGAAAAAAATTATTTATTATAAACATTTTACTTACATTTATAACTAAAGAAAATAAATTAATGAGATTGTTGCGTTTGTCTGTCATTTAAAAGTTTCACCGTACGCGGATCTATGATAGAAACACAAAAAAGCAAATTGTTTCCAAGTGGTAAAAGACGATTCTCATATTTAGTTTTTAGCCCGACCGTAAACGAAAAACCCTTTTTACAGAAGTAAGACGTGGCGACAGGGATTAATATTTTCAGTGCTTTTGTGACCGAATTTTTATATTCACTTTGACAAGCAAGCCAAAACGTATATAAATTTTCAGATGTAAATTTTAGTTATAACGTGATATCGACAGACATTTCGGTGAACTACTAGTGAATCTCAAGAGGTAACTTAGTAGCAACAACAACGTTCTTACTAAATGGATTCAGTACCCGTCTCTTCGAGAAATCATTTTTACCTTCCGAGATATGCTCCGCAAACTGGATTTTTTTTTTACGTTGGAACATAACAATCTCACAGCGAATATTTTGCAAGCTGACCAAATTACAAGGAACACGTTCACATCAAGTTGGAATCTGTAAATCGCTCGTGTTTGTATACTTCATACAGGAACGTTCATACCCGTCGCTATCAATGCAGATAAATAGTTTTAACTAGGTTTCACTGGTTTGTAGTTTGGAGGGGTGTCGCCAAATATTCATATATATATTTTTACTTTTTGGAGGTTTGTAGAGCTATACAAATAAAATCATTAGTCTATTGTAAAGTATCGTGTACGACAACTTTGGTTGTATTATTTCTTTACATTATACTTTTATATATTTATTTATTTTTTTTAATATAATTGAAAAACTTACGTATATAGAACATAGTTTTTTTTTTTTTTGAAGTAGGTGACATTTTTTTATTTCATCAATAAAATAAGTTTTATTTTGTCCGGTGAAAAATATTAAGATTAATTATATTCTGTAATTATAAATAAAGTTTTTTTAAAAAACAAATAAAACGGTAGAAGATAGACGGTATTTTCTCCATATGATAAATCAACATTTTTTAAAACTCAACCGATAGCGTATTAAATAAAACTACTTGAAAAAAGAATCTTTATTCTGCATATATTAATATCGTTCATAAAAAAATCATTTACAATAACGACAAAAATATCACGTTTACTTTCTCGGCTACATAGTGTTATACTATTTACTTGTACAGTATAATACTATAAAAGAGAAAGTATACCGAATCAGATCAAATTTAGCATTACAGAGATTTTGAAGATCGAAGTTTCAAGATCCCGTCTTACGAAATCGCACAATTTCATCGCCGACAAATTTTGCACGTGATAATTTTTTTTATAAATAGTGTTATTAAACAAAACCAGCAAAAACTAAGATAACCAAAATTTGACCGTTTAACATACTTTGGCTTATATATTAATATTCAGTATACCTGTATATCCGGAAGTGTAAAAAAAAGGCTCTAGAAATGTATCCGGGTGGAATTAAATTACTTTATTAATGAAATTTGACATCGACTTCTAAAAGTGAAAATATAACGAATAATTTTAGAAATTGTTTTACGTAAAATGATCTTCGTGGCAGGAATCGTAGCGTCTTGGTCTTTCATCCGGGAATTCCAGGTTTGAATCCAGGTCAGGCGTAGTGTTTTTCATATCCTGCAATATTCCATTTCCATACATCCAAGTACAAGTTTTCATGGAATCTACGGTGAATTAATTCATCGATGTAAAACAAACTTTTTATTATTTTTGTTT
The DNA here is from genome assembly GCF_047948215.1 of Lycorma delicatula. Classification (NCBI taxonomy): domain Eukaryota; kingdom Metazoa; phylum Arthropoda; class Insecta; order Hemiptera; family Fulgoridae; genus Lycorma; species Lycorma delicatula. The sequence goes on along the minus strand of NC_134461.1, from coordinate 107,526 downwards.
TCAAAATTATTGATTTCATTACGGAATTTTTAGAAATTAAAAAAAAAATCAACTCTGAACTGTAAATAAATCTGAAAAAAAAATCTGAATAAAAGAATAGTTGTTACTAATATACCGCTGACATAATTTTGAACGAATCGGTTTGAAAGTCGGATTATAAAAAGATTTTTTAACAATTTATATTTTTCAAACGCTGTTAAATTTAGGATTAAATTTTTATTTGTTCGAGTACATACATATTGCATTCGCGGTAACAAATATTTGTTTGAAAATTTTAGGAAAATATTCGTAGAGAGATATTCTAAAAGGACGGTTTTGTGATGTTTCTTTGTTGTTTTGACAAGAAACTGATACCTGGATTGAAGAGGAAGGAAACATTGTAGGAAGCTCAGGATCTAAAGCAGGCGACGAGAATTCATCTTGGTTGAACAATCGGTGGGGAGATGTAGTATGATGATAAACGATCCATGTAGAATTCCGTATAATAATAAATATTCCAAGAAACATTCTGTTCTGTTATGTAATGTTATGTTACGTTGTATTTTATCATTTGTCACTCAAAATATCTCTCGATGTTTATTATTTTTGTCATACTTCAACATCTGTTACGAATAGACTCGTCTCTGACAGAAAAGATTCAATGTATTATATTATATCGACAAAATACAGTAGGAATTGTCAAAATATTAAACCGTATTTTACATTTCCGTCATTTTCAACTGAAGTACGATTAGTTTAAGCAAAGATAAGTTAAAAAAAAAAATATATTTTATAAATGTAGGATTTGTAACTAGAAATGTTAACGTAATAATTTTTAATTTTACATTTTTTTAAAACTCCAGCCTGAACGTAAAAAAAAATCTTCTTGTTATTTACTATATATAGTTTTCTTACTGAAATTTTCGTTTATAACAAAGATTAGCTGTAGACCTGAAATTGTAAAAAAAAAAAAAAAAAAAAAAAAAAAAAACAGGAAATCGATACTATTTTATTCATCTTATTAAATTAACAGAATACATATATTGAAAAATTGTGCAAATTAAGTATTTTTATTAAGTAATAAAAATAAATTTGAAATAATTAAACAAATGAAAAAAAAAGGAATACGATTCCTTATCGAAACATTTTCAAAATCTTTCTACCATAAACAAACTAACAAATACAACAATACTTTATTTGTAAAAAAGTACAATACTTTATTGTTAGAAGTAATGAATCGATGTTCACAATCGTATGTGTAATTAGTATCATAGAGTAATATTTTTTAATTTATTTTACAATTTTCCATTTAATAGAATACAAAGTTACTCGCTCGTAGAGCGTAGACGAAGATTTAAAACATTATTATTTTCCAGTTACATAGTTACCATTAATATCTATATAGTTATATTATTTTATAATAATATTGTTGAAAGTATCCTAATCAAGTCAAATTTTCCCGACATACAAGGTGGATAATTTCTAAATTTGTCTAAATTCGACTTTGAATAGGGTTAAGAAACGTAAAGAGAATTTCAACAACGATTACAAATTTTCCCCGTTTTCGAATATACTAAACGAGATTATTCGCTTGATTTTGACTCTCAAATCCTTACTCTTTAGATAAATATCCTAAAATAATTTTCAGAATTTTAGTATTTTAAGCAGTAAAAACGTAAATTTGGTTTTGTTTTTTTTAATTTTTGTCTTTTTATTTTACTACTATTGAATCAATCTTTATGAGATTCCATAACATGTGATGGTAATTTATTTTTGTAATTCTAGTTATGTATTTCGTAACCCACCGGGTCGGTCTAGTGGTGAACGCGTCTTCCCAAATCAGCTGATTTGGAAGTCGAGATTTCCAGCGTTCAAATCCTAGTAAAGCCAGTTATTTTTACACGGATTTGAATACTAGATCGCAGATACCGGTGTTCTTTGGCGGTCGGGTTTCAATTAACCGCACATCTCAGAAACGGTCGAACTGAGAATGTACAAGACTACACTTCATTTACACTCATACATATCATCCTCATTCATCCTCTGAAGTATTATCTAAACGGTGTTTACCGGAAACAGGAAAAAGAAAAGTTATGTATTTCACGGCGAATCCATGACGCGAATTCTAAAAACAAATTAGTGGATCCTCTCTTTTTTCTGTTTAGCCTCCGCAACCACCCTAAGGTAAAACTTCAGAAGAATGATGATGATATGTATGCCATCTAAATGTAATGTAGTCTTGTACAGTCTCAGATCGACGATTCTTGACACATGTGGTTAATTGAAACCCATACCACCAAGAACACCGGTATCCACGATCAAAAATTCAAATACGTATAAAAGTTACTGTCTTTACTACGATTTGAACCTTAGAACTCTCGATTTCGAAATCAGCTGGTTTGCGATGATAAGTTAACCGCTAGACCAGCCCGGTAAGCTAATTATTTGGGCTGTGAAGATATTACAATAAACTGATAATTTTTATAAATTGAACAGGTTTTAATTTTTATTTACCATTATTATTCTCGTAAGAACGAGTTTAATGATCAGAGAAGTGTCCAGGGTCTCTACTCCTTGGCTGGCTAAACATTCCCTGTCCGAATCGGGAAACGTAAGTAACTTTACAGCGCGGGCGAAACTGCGACGCAGATGCTAGAGTATTTTATTATACTAATATTATATACAGAACATAAATATTACTATGGTAGTTATTTTTTCGTTCGTAATATTATTGTTGAACATAAGATGCTCCACCTATCTACTGTAAATGATGGTAGATTTTAGAGCGAGGTTGAACTGTACAACTGTACAACTGTAGGTTTGAGCGAGGTTTTCATAGGTGAATGAAGACAACGCTTTGTTGTTTGTTGAATAATGGTTTAATGAATTTTCGTCTTGACAGTTAATGAAATGAATTATAACATAATGTGTAACTTGACATATAAAAATAAAAAATATAAAATTAAATAAAACGTTAAAGCTAACGTTCATCCGGAGAGAGAATGGGGTCCATCCTGACTAAGAGTATGACGTGACCGCCTTGGGTCAGATTCGAGCGCCGAATACTAGTACGAGTAACGCTGATTGTCGTTTCGGAAGAAATGAAAATGCGTCCGCCTTGCGCGGGATTCTAACGTAGAATGCTTCTTCTTTTTCCTGTTTAGCCTCCGGTAACTACCGTTTAGATAATACTTCAGAGGATGAATGAGGAAGATATGTATGAGTGTAAATGAAGTGTAGTCTTGTACATTCTCTGTTCGACCGTTTCTGAGATGTGTGGTTAATTGAAACCCGACCGCCAAAGAACACCGGTATCCACGATCTAGTATTCAAATCCGTGTAAAAATAACTGGCTTTACTAGGACTTGAACGCTGGAACTCTCGACTTCCAAATCAGCTGATTTGGGAAGACGCGTTCACCACTAGACCAACCCGGTGGGTAACGTAGAATGCTAGTACGGTTTAACTTTCCGGTGAGCGCTAGCATCCACTAGATCGCAGCACCGGACGACTCGACGTGGAACGGAACAAATGGATTTACCGTAATGTGAAATATCCATATGTGAGACTACACAGACAGGCTATTCTGTTGGAAACGTTATTTAAATCACATTTCTTTTGCGGTCTTATAAATAAATAATAATGCGGTCTATACAATAAATTTAAGAACTAAAAACGCTACAGATGTATATTCTTCTTTATTTTAATGATTTTATTGTAGATTAATTCAATATTTTTTATTTTAATTAAAAAAGTAAATTTTTTTTTAACAAGCATTTACTTTGTAGTAATTGTTAGTTTTAATCGTTCCTGCATCGTCTTATATGTTGGGTAAAGCAACAAACTCGTATGGAAGGGTACTATGTGGAATGGTACAAATAAAAGAACGGTAAAAATTTCGCAGAAGTGTTTACCATTCTTTTATTTGTGGCTTGATGATATAATCGCATAAGATTGAAGCTTTTGCGTGGGATATGGAAGTGGAATTTTTTGTAGAGTATGAAAAATATCATGCCTGACCGGGATTCAAACACGGGACCTCCGGATGAAAGGCCAAGACATTACCACTTTGCCACGGAAATCGGCGGAGTGGCGGATAAATGTCTTATATTATGCATAGTCAAACGCCTACACATGAATGTAAATAGAATGCTTTCTTTACTTATAATTTCCTTTTTTAATTTAAATTCTACAGAAAAATTATACAGAAATAATATTTTTGTTTTCTTTTACTTTTTTGAAGAGGGAAATTATTATCATTGTAAACTGTATTACTGTTGTTTTTTAGGTTGATTCATATCACATTCAGGTAACTAAAGGATTGTGAATATTAATTTATTGGATAACGAAATTAGTCTGGTTTATATAAAAAAATATCATAAACATAATAATTCAAGTCGATGATTTTAGAGTGGGCCTAATTGATTTTATTTCGTTTCATTAACTCGTAGAGAAGTGTTTTGAACTCACTTTGTATGCAAAAATGTATTTAAATACTGCAGAATTGAACAATGAATAATAGTTTCACATTAATTGCTGTCTAACAGAACGAATATTAAACTATGAAAATATCTGACGCTTTTGTTTTTACGATAACTAACCGACAATTAATCTGATTGACTAAAAATTACGCGTTTATTATAAATACATCAAAGGTAGAATTTTATTGATTTTGGAATACATGTATTAAAAATTTTAAGAACAAGAAAAAAAGTAAGAAAATTTGTTCATCAAATAATAATGTTGGTTACACTTTAAATAAAGCAACTCCTAGTATTCTTGTCCATTGTTAAATCAAGTGCTACTATCCATATGATTATTTTTATCCAAAGCTTTAATGTTTTTCCGTTCCAGTTAGATAATTAAATATGGATAAACCATATTTCCGACACTATTTATTTTAACAGAGAGACTACATTAAGTTATTAGTTTCATGGAAAAGGGATTATCAGTAATCATAGTAAAGAAAGTTATATAAAATTTAATTATTGTTATTCTCTTTAAACAGAGCATTCCGGATGATGGTTACCAAACTTTAGACTGATTCAGTTCATTAAAATTGACAAATGTGGGATAATGTTTCTGCATTTATGTATTTGTTCAAAAAAGTTTTATATCGTAGTAACAAGTTAGGTATGTTAATGAAATTCGGTATACGTTTATCCAAAAAATAAAACGCGTTTCAATATTTTACTTTTGATAATTTTAAAACGGTGACCATTTAAATTATTTAATTATTAATAGCTTCATAAATATTAATTTCATCAATTTGTTTTTTTCTTTTAATAAGATAAAATTTTAAGCATTTTATTATGACAAAAAAAAAGATGTATTATTTTTTAAGTTTGTTTAATAAAGATTAGAGATATAGCAGACAATTTTAAAACCAGTTCACAGTTCACACGCCTCAATTTTTATATTTTTGAAGGAAAAAGTTTCAAACCTACTTACTTAATAGAAACTTTTACCGGGTAAATATGTAAAGAACTTCATTAGAATATCTAACCCACCGGGTTGGTCTACTGCTGAACTCGACATCGCAAATCAGCTGATTTCGAAGTCGACAGTTCTGAGGTTCAAATCCTAGTAAAGGTAGTTTACCACTCGACCGCCGAGGCGCGAGTGGTAGTGTCTTGGCCTTTCATCCGGAAGTGCCGGGTTCGAATCCCGGTCAGGCATGGCATTTTCACACGCTAAAAAAATTGTAATTCATCTCATCCTCTGAAATATAATACTTAACATCGGTCCCGGAGGTTTAAAAAAAGAAGAGAACAGTAAAGGTTACTATTTATACTTTTATACGGATTTCAATACTAAATTGTGGATACCGATGTTCTTTGTCGGTCGGGTTTCAATTAACCACGCACCTCAGGAATGGTCAACCCGAGACTGTACAAGACTATACTTCATTTACATTCATATTTATCATAAAATCCCCATTTATCCGCTGAAGTAATACCTTACGGTGGTTCCGGAGGCTAAACATGAAATGTAGAAAAAAAGAAAAATATCTAACCCGTTCACAAATGTAAATTTTTATTGAAGAAATATATTGTAACGGACGAATTGAAAATAAAGCGAATACGAATGACCGATAAACACTTATTTAATTTAATGCCCTAAATTACCTCAATTTTCTTTTAACATCAGTGTCACTGTACAGTGTACGCTCATAAACAGAAAAAAAACCATTAAAAATATATCGTGTATAAAAAAGAATTACCTGATTTAACGCGGTATACTTCATAATGTTACAATTACAAGATAAATTACATACTATACAAATACGTTTAAAATTTCATTTTATTTGTTATAAACGTTCTATATGCTCTCCATTCGCTGTATAGATAACATATAAAGACGATAGCCGAATTATTCTTTCACAGAAGTCACTGCTGCTACGATCCTGGTTTTCATCCAAATTAGCAATGACAATGGTGGAACATAAACAATAATTTAGATACATAAAAAATGGGGGATATGTGTCACATATCCCCTACAAGATAAAATCAGAAGATGTATTGTCTGAGGACCTTGGGGACCAAGAGTGTAGTCCCAACTCTTTGGCTTCCGTATGCTCTATCCAGAGACGAGTCGTGCTTCATTTACAAATTGATGAATTTCTCTTTACCGATGTAGCTAACCTCCATTTCACTGAAAAATTAATTCTTCAGCTCTTCATTTAGTTGCGGAAATCGCCAGTCTTGCATCATCTCAAGATAAGAACGCTGTACTGCTCTACTTCCTTCACAACAAGAATATTAATTTTTGTGTAAAAAAAACATCAAAATTTCAAAGAATCTCGCTCCTACTATACAATCTCGTGCGGATTCTCTTGATTCTAAAGTTCTTGTATGCGAATGCGAACATTGTGACGAGAAATTTTACTACTTAAATGAAATGTTTCTTCATCGCTAAAAAATAACCGCGGTAATACAGTGTACAACTATGGCAAGTAACTATGGAAAAATTAAACACGAATCAGAAATAAATCATAAATGTTTATTAAAATAGCTTTTTTTCACTCTTAATACTACATCATTATCGTGCTAGTATAATGTTTTGAATTACCTTGTTGACTAAATAAAATGTAACGACAAAATATAAACAATCATAATAATAATAACAATGAAAACCAATTTCTTGCTTTACATTAAAATAAAACAAGTTAAAACTACAACGGCGATTTCATTTGAAATTCACTGACCTGACTCGTAAACGTACGCCGTAAAAGTACGAGTATTACAACTCATTCCTTCACAGCGGTTTCAATTTGTTTGAAACCATTCGTAAATTCATTTTTCAATTTAATATACCCTTAAAATTTAATCGTTGATTACGTAGATTTTTTCAACTAATTTAATTTAAACTCTTTAACATTTTATCATTTTATCTCTCGGTTTTTATTATTCTAAATTAGCATTCGATTAAGTTTTTATATAAAAATGTATATATGTAGTGTTACAAGAAAAAAAATCTAATTGACTTTACTTCATTAACTAATTTTTACTTTCCCGGCTATAATTCTATTACTGCTACAACAGCATAGTTGTAAAGGGAATGTATAGCGATCGGCCAAAATCTTCTGTCACGAGTTTTACAAGTTTTGACGTTTCAAAACTCCCTTAGTCCAAAGAAAAGTTATAAAAATTTCACAAAGTGTAGGTACGTTTTGTTAGCCTGTATTTTGATTAATATCTCCAGACTGATTCAAGATAGATTCTTGGAAACTGCATCGAAAAATGTCTATATTGGGGCAATGATATCATTAAATTTTGGAAGAGATGGTTTAGGGCATTATGAATTTTTTTTTGAAAAGAGATCGTAGAAAAAATAAGTTTAGCATAATAAAGTACTTGTTAAGATGTTTAACTTTCAGTTTTACGTCGATCGGATTTAGGGATGAAGGATATTCAACATTATTTCTAAACTGTTTTTCTCCATATCTCCAAAATCTTTTTTCCAAAAAAGTTGAAATTTGACCCAAACATTTGAATATATTTTAAACTAGTGTGTAGTTTAAAATAAGCTAGTATATATATATATATATATACTAACTGTACTCGCCACGCTTTGCTGTGGCACATTGTGGTCGGATGGATGAGAAATGAGAAACAAAACAAAGCATACGATTCATAGAAGTTTGATTTTGCAATACTTGTGGATACACAATATTTTTTTTTTCCACTGTCTGCGTAGATATAATGGCTATCTGGTTTGCCGACTCGGGAACACGCACATACAGTTGTCCATGTAGAAGTAATCCGCATCTAAATCTAAACCACGCAATTCTAAAGATTGACCTTGAGATTTATTGATTATGATTGCAAATGCCGATCGAATTGGAAATTGCAATCTTTTAAATTGAAATGGTGTATCGGTCGGGATCATGGGTATTCGAGGAATGAGGACATCTTCACCTTTTAAAGGCCCCGTTAAAATCATCGCTTCCACTACGTTATTCATCAATTTCTTAACTGCAAGTCGCGTGCCGTTGCAGAGTTTTGGCCGATTAATATTCCGCAACAGGATAATTGGCACACCTATTTTCAATTTTAATATGTGTTGTGGCATCCCTTGCAGATCAAGTGAGTTTAAAAATTCCGTCGGATAATTAACTACTGCATCTGCTCCCACAACGGTGTCTATCAACTTATATGTAATTTTCTCACTTTGAATGCCGGATTGAATAACATTATTAAGTCGATAGACATCTTTATTCTTTGCGGCAAGGATAGCTCGTTCACCGAGCCGATCGTGATTTCTATGATTAATTTGAATATCACGAAATACTTTTTCGATCGGTTCTTCTTTTGATGTTACTAAATTACAAAAATTATCAGGAAATGATATTCGTCTAGAATTCTCATCGACTGGCAACTGTCCGTTTCCAATGTCCAGTAACTGTCGTGAGAATACCTCAGCTGATGGATCGTTCTGCAACTGGACACACATATTCGTAGTCGACTGCAATGTACGTACGTGTCGCCACAGTGTTGAATATTTCAGGCAAGCATTTATTTCGTCTGCATGTGTCGATCGAGAAATTACAGGCAATGTTTGCCTAAAATCTCCTGCGAGCAATATCAAAGCATTTCCGAACGGTTGAACGTTTCCACGCAAATCTCGTAACGATCGATCTTTAAGCGATTTTTTTACGTGCCATCGTGCATTCATCCCAAACAATGAGTTTACATTTTTGTAATACTTTTCCCATACAGGATGCTTTGGAAATTTTGCACGCGGAAGTCTCAATGATTTACGTGTTTAATGGCAACTTCAGAGCTGAATGCGCAGTTGTTCCACGTGATAACAATGTTGCAGCTATTTCATACGAAGCAAGAGCTAAGGCTATGTCATTTTTTGATAGAACCGTTGCTAGAATAAATCTAATGAGGAATGTTTTCCCAGTTCCTGCTGGCGCATCCAAGAAGAAGGTCCCCCCAACTCCGTCATTTATCATTTGCATTATGCGATCATAAATGCCTTTCTGTTCACGCGTTAATTTGGGAATGTTTGATTGGACATATGACTGAAGACCACCGATGTTGTAACTCTGTTCACGGCGTAAATCCACATCAAATGAAGCAATCGCAGCTCGGGTGGGTGCTGGCATTCCCAATCGACTAAGATCTTTATTTGCATTAGTTAAGCACTTGTCTTCAATATTGAAAGAAATTTGTTACTTAATCAGTTGTGATTTTGTTTACACCGGCAACGGCCATACGGGCTCTTTGTGATCGGTCGTTGTGTTTGACAGCGGCCATCATGCATTGATCTGATTGGTTTTCCTTTGTTTACATTTCCATCTGATTTATTAGCCTCTTATTTATTAAAAAACTGTACAAATTAAAAATAAATAGATAGATTTATTAAAAATAGATGAAAACAATCTTTGATGCGGGTTATATATCGTGCTAAAATTTGAGCTCAATCGGTGCAGAACATTTTGAGTTTTTGAAGCGTAACAAACGAACTTAACATTTTTATATATATATATATATATATATATATATATATATATATATAAATATGTGTGTGTGTGTGTGTGTGTGTGTGTGTGTGTGTGTGTGTGTGTGTGTGTGTGTGTGTGTGTGTGTGTGTGTGTGTGTGTGTGTGTGTGTGTGTGTGTGTGTTTAATATATATATACATTGAATAAATTATTCAATAATTAATTATTAATATATAAATGTATATATATATATATATATATATATATACATACATATTTTTGATTTGACCTTATTTTCAATTCCATTTGATCAAGGGGAATCACGGTACCCATATATATATATATATATATACACAGGTACTCGTATACATACACACCTTTTTTGAGCATTTTTTTTATCGAATGGAATCGACTCCGACTCATTGAAATAAATAATTACTTAGATAATAATTACTTAGAATAAATACATAGATAAATCAATTTTTAACTCCCTACAAAACAAGGGGAGTTGAAGGGGACACGTATATTTATAATACAATTTTTTTTTAACTTTCAATGTCAGTTTTAAAAATTGGGATACTCCGACTGTATTTACTTTAATGTAAAGAGGTGAGATTGATTTAAAAAGTCCATAACACCGGATGTAAGATTCTGAAAAAATTTGACTTTTTTATAATTTCTGGTATCTTATAGCTTAATTAAAAACTTTACATAAAGAAGCTTTGGGCAACGAAATCAAATGGTACCCAAATATTTTTATTAAAAAATTTTACTTTCAGAAATTATACTTTTAATACTTATAATTTTTAAGGCAAAAATGTAATTTGATTTAGGAGGTTCAAATGGAACAAATTCTTTACTGAACTTTTGATATTTTTCGCGAAGTAGATTTGACTCAAATCTACTTCCTGTATCCCTTTAACCAAACTAGTTAAAACACTATTAATTATTTTTTATTTTTTGCTTTGTATGAGGATTGACTTCCAATGTCATTAGTCATCACATTGTTTAAATTTAAACGTTATTTTAATAGAGCACTTCCATTTACCCTTCCGTTTTAATAAAACACAAAAATAAACGTAACGTAAAACATTTAAACAAAATGTATGCGTATAATACTTAGAGTGCAAAGGGCTTTGACATTTACATAACGTAAAAATAAAAATATATCAAACATAAAAACATAAAGATATAACATTAAACACACTGTAAAATAAAACGCACAAAAATGTTGGACAATACGATGAAAATTTGAGAAATGTGGGTTCGGGTGTAAAGTGCCTTCACGTTGAGCATTCTCAGTCAAACGTAACACATATTGACTTCGACAAAGGCTTAATATAAACGCATTAATAATTTACTGGCATGTAGGTAAGCAACCGCTTGTTTTTGCCATTTTCTAAATCTCCAGCAATATTATTTCTTAGTCCGTACCTGTTTCTGAGGTTTTCACATACAATATACTCTTCCAGTAGATGGTTTACAGTAAATGATTTATAACATCTACTACGCGTTGGTCTTTCTTCGCCGGTTAACAAATATGAATTTGTTATTCGCGTGGATCTATTCTGATTCTGGTCATCGATTCTTGCTCCTGTCGAATCAGTTTCACGTCGATTTTTCCATTTACGTGGTGTAATTTTAATTGCATTTTGTTTCGCGCTTAGTCTTCTTCGTTCATTACTCCACGAGGTTCTGATAAACAATTTAAAAAATGTTTAACGTCTACCTCTCAAATAGGAATCGTATCCGTATTCTCACAAATTTTTGTCTTCTGCTCTTTTATTTCCTCAGCCTCATCTGCCGTTTTATTTCCTGAGATACCAGCGTGCCGTGGAGTCGATACAAATACACATTGCTATTCCATTTAATATATACAGAATGAAAAGATGTTTGTTTTAAGAACATCCTTAATGTTCTAATCCCGATTCACAGTTAATGCGCTTAAAGAATCGGAACATATAAGCGCATTCTTTTCACAGAAATATCACCGTGTTCGATGTTAGAACGATCAGTAAAACTTGTTATATATCCCTCATTGTTACTGATGATTGTCGAAAATTCCTGTTGGATGATTACTATTGATTTCTCTTTTATTATTCTGTAACAGAGCTTCAATTTTTTGCTTATCGATAGCAAAAGTTATAACGGTATTTTTCGTATAAAAATTGCTAATGTGTCCGGCAAAACAATTTCGTGTTTTTTGCTAACGTACGATACCGTATTCAGGCAGGTCTAGAATAGTTAGCGTGCGCGTGTGGCGGCTTCAGTCATTAAACTAGTCAGTGTGCTTGTGGCATATCTGATTCCATTGTTATGTACCTATAAAGTCTAACTTTCTTTGATACGATTTTCTAGGGGATGAATATGCAATACAACAGTAATCGTACTTCGATGAAATCGGTGTTTTATATAATCGCAGTAATTTTTTTTTCTGAGCCCCAATTCATTTTTATTAAACATTTAATACGTTAGGGCTTTCTTGCATCTAAAACTCAATCCCTGTATGTGAAGTCTTCCGGTGAGGGATTTATGTAATAATTTATCTAAAAAGCGAATATTATCTTCTTACTGATTAGGATGGCCAAAAGAGGATTAACATGGGGAGTTCTTTTCCAATAGAAGTGTACATAGCACATTTTCTCCGGTGAAAATTTGAATCCGTTATTCTTTGCCGTTTCTTTAATCGCGGTTATCGCTCGTTGCAATTTCTCGTTCACTATCTCTATATTGTTACTAGCATATACGATTGCTAGAACATTGACGTAAACGCTTTTGCTGACTTCTCGTGTAACGACTTGCATCGTTTTTTGATGATGACTGTAAACAAGTAACGCTCAACGGAGAGCCTTGTAGAATGCCATTTTCTAACCTTTTTTCTAACAAGTATTCATTATATATATTTTCAAGTACACGTACTTGAAAAGTACGGTCTTTCATGTAAATGTCAAGTATTATCGGTAAATTTCCGTGAATGCTCCATTCATGTAGTTTAATCATTATTCCATATCGAAAGCCTTCTACAGTTCAAAGAAGACTCTGACGCTGTGTTTCGTAATGATGAAACTGGTTGTATGCATTATTTTCTAAATCGATCATTTGGTCAGTAGTTGATTGGTACTGTCAAAATCCTGCTTAATGCGAGGATAAAAGACCGTCTCATTCTAAAATCCAAACAATCAGTTTTTCGTCACTTTTTATCATTTTTTCGAAGTATTTTTTCAATAGCACATGTCAAGGAAATAGAACGGTAACTATTGGGATCGATCAATTTTACCGTTTTTTGGAATTGAAACAATATATATTTCTTCCACTGCCATGGCTATATCCCATCCTGCCATATTTTATTATACAATTTTAGCAATCTAAGTTTTGCAGTAGTACTTAGTTGTTTGACTACGACGTATTTCGTTCCGAACAGAGTCTGTATTTCTGATTTCTCCAACGCTTTTAGAAGTTAATCTAATTTGAAAGTTACATTGTATGAGAAATTTATTTTGATTCTAAAATTTAGATGACCCTTAAGTTCTGTTTTTTTTTATTTTAAAAATATTCGTCATAATTGACTTCTTCAAATCGATCGGCTAGAAGTTCAGCAGTTTTTTTTTTGGGGTGGGGTTAATCCACTAGTTCAACATCAGATTGAAGGCAAGTTACGGAAATAAACTTTGAATGCCTGCAGACGGCACTTTCTTTCAAACGTCTGCCGCTGTCGTATTTCTGCTAATAAATGACACGTATTGTTCACAACAATTTTTTTGTACCTGTCATAAGATTTTGGCGTACGCCTGAAAACTTAAACAGGTGATTCTTGAGGCGTTTTTTAAATGCGATTTGAAATTCCGATGTTCGACGTTTCTTGAAAGCGTTGGGTTTTTTTACTTCTTTTTTATCGCTTTATGTGTTCTTTCACGGCATGAAATTCCACTTAATAGAAATATAATTCATTTTATTTCCATAAAACTGAAATTTTCAAGGTAAATTTTTTCCATGAAAATTTTTGAAATGGAAATTTTTTCCATTCCATTTCACGGGGTGGATGGATTCTTGAGTTTTGTAGAGGTTGTGGCAATATATCTTAAAGCCTAGTCAAATGTAGCATCGGTTATAGTGTCGACATCATTTTCGATAACACAACAACAATAACAGTTGTTTCGGGGGATTATTGATGATGAAGTTTCGACTTTAGGACTGAGAGAACAATATAGACTTATTAAAAGGTATAGAAGTTTTAGGTCCATCGGTAATGGAGTAGCCCAATCACCTCTGTGTAGTTGCCTTGAGACGGCTAACGACATATCTTTAAAAATTGACTTTTTAATGGAAGAATATCTAAATTTAAAAGTCAACTGTTTAAATTATAATGTAATGGAAATGTGAGACATATATTTGTAATTTCTGTAATCTATTTGTATTCGCATTTTCTATAAGTGATCAATGTTTCTCTGTATAATTAATTGATCTACGGTTGATATTTATTTTTACTATGAAGACTGTGATAACCGGAAAAGATGTAAAAATTAATTTTTTTTGTAATTGTTAATAATTACTTTTGAATAAGGGATTTACTTATACTAAAGCTTTAGGCCGTTCTATTGCACCTGTCGCTTTTCTGATTGGTGAGTCACACTTACTTATATTTAATAGTAATATTCACAGTGTTTTTAATTTTGTTTAATAAAATTATTAACTTCAAGACACCAAAATATTGTTTGATTTATGTGTTAGTAAAATCAAATAGTAATAAAAAAAAATTTGTGTTTAAAAAATTTTAAATGTATAATTTTTTTTGAAAATTAAATAAATTTTATTTAACTTAATTTTATTCTATTATTTTCATTTAAACATTTTTTTGAACATGAGGGGCAGCGCTGAGAAAGTTTCGGAATCATTTGTTAGCATATTAAATTTTCCATTTCATCTAACATATTAGGATGATGATATAATAAAAAAAATTCATAACTTTCGGCTAAAATTTGTACTATTTTTTTTTTCTATGTAACAATAATAACATTATTTATGATTATTAATTAGTATAAATGATTCTACAATTCCAGTTTGTCGATATTAAGCCTTTAATTGAATAAACAGAATGACAAACGTTAATACTAATCCCATTCCCTGAAAAAAAAGAAGATAAATTATAGTTAAAATTGTATGTTTTCTTAAGTAATAAATTTGTGTAATTTAGAACCGATAACTACGTAAGTTACAGGACATATTAGGTTGTCTAAAAAGTATTGAGCCTTTGGAAACTAAAACTGAGAATACATTTAATGCGACTGGGAAATAACATTATGAGACCATATATGCATCTTTTTTTTTATAACCTGCCATTTTTCTGGCAACACCATAATCCCGCCGCTATAGAACTTCTTAAGTTTCCGGTCAAAAAATTGTCACGCGTGGTTTTTACAGGCTTCTTTCTTTTTAAACTAACTTAACACCATTTACGGAGTTCTGCAGAGACAGCAACAAATGATAGTCTGTCAGTGCCAAGTCCAGGCTATACGGCAGATGCATTAAAATCTCCGTCAAATTCTATCGATCCTGATGGGGTGTTCTTAAAGATGTACACGGTCTGGCGTTGTCAGCGTGGTATATGACACCCTTTTTAGGTCGTTCCGTTTGAATCGCTAGGTGAAATCACGCTAATTTTTGGCAGTATAGGTCTTAGTCCATCGTACTATCTGGTAGCAACAGTTTGTGATGCACGATGCCCTTCAATATCGCCAAACGCACGCCATAACCTTTCTGGGCGTCAGTGTGGGCACAGACTGTGGAGTTTCTGCTCGCTTCGATCACGATCTTTTTACACGGTTTTGTCGTAGGTTATCCACTTTTCATCACTCGTGATCAACCGCTTCAGAAATGACTTGATTTCATTACGTTGCAGTTGAGATTCACAGATAGAAATTCGAGGTAAATTTTTCTGAGTCAGATCATGCGATACCCGAACATTGAGATTTCTCTAAACGGTGCATTTTTTGACGGTGCATTTTTAGGTCATCGGTAAAGTCTTGAATGCTTACATGTCGGTCTTCTTGATTTTTTTCAGAATATTATTCAAGTTTTCTGTGATCGGTCACCCACTGCGAGGAGCATCTTGGACATCGGATTTCCAGAATGCGACTGGATCATCTTTTGGGTATTGCTATCGATAACATATCTTGCTCGTAAACAGCAAACGTCTCTTCACAGGCCTGCGCAATATTTGCGTCTTTATTGAAGTAAAATGTATCGCGGTTTTTCGGAAATTTCAACCGTCTTCATGGCGCATTACCTTAAATCTCAATTTAAAAATTCCGTCACTTTTTGCACATCTATTAACTTCAACTGCCAGCTATTTAATGGCGTTCGGCCTGACCCACTGCGACTCATATACCCTGAGATTTGAGTCGCTAATGCTATCTCGTGCGCAAAAGACTCGCTTCTTAGACTATATATTATTTAATGAAAAAACGTGAAACTCCTCTCGCAGGCAGAATGATACCTCTCGGCCTTTCATCCGGAGATCTCGGTCGTACATGGTGTTTTTCATACGCTAAAAATTTTCATTTTATATTAACAAGCTTCTTTGTAAGCTTAAACAAAAAGACCTTTTTGGGGTTCTGTATCGATACAAAGTTTTCTAAATCTTCTGGTCTCTAATCGCACATTCTTAGTTATCTCTGTAAATTTTAATTTCTGTCGATTTTCGATTTCTTTTCCTTTTGAATTATATTACAAAATATAATTTTTGATATTTTTCTAACTTTGATGTATCTGTAGTAATACTGAACAAAAGTATACTTTTTCTTACAATCTAAATAATAATTTTCATTTAAAGATCACCCGTTAAAAATAGAGAATAAATGTTAAAATATCACTAATCACTAAGATAAGACGTTACTTAATATTAATGTAAATATTACTCGTTAAATTTTAGAATTTAAATTCCCACACAGTGCTAGACCGGCGACTGGCTTCTTGCTACTCTCCCTGAATCAGTTCTTGAGCCGTGTTAAGAATATGTAACGGTGTTGAAGTTTAAAAAGAACTTACATGCGATCGGTAAAATGAAAATTGATTTCTAGCTGCTTTATTACATCCATTTTGTCAAAACTTTTGTTTAGCGGGTGTGTTTTTTCTATAGAATTTTTCTAGAATGGGTTTTAATATTCGATTTTTACGATTACTTGATCCTTGTTACAGTTTTATCATTATTATATTATCTTTTCCTGTGTCTTTGTATTTTTTTTAAACTATTTCTTTTTATCTGATTGATTGGAGTTTTTTCTTGTCCATGATTTGTTAGATTCCATTCATTTTTTTTTTTTTTGGTTCGTATTTTTAATTTTTTCAAGGTATTTTCCCTGAATTTTACTACTGTTGTTATTAGGTCCTACATTTCCATTCGTCCTTAAACAAAGGCTAGGTGGTTAATGTTTATACATTTATTTGAATTTTTTATTCTTGCTATTATACTTGTATGTTAAAATCTATTTTAAATGTCGTATGATTTTTTTTTAACGTTTTACATTAAATGATTAACTTAGTTAAGGAAGCAATATTATTAAGTAGGTAAATGTTATACCAAAGTTACATGAAGTTTAACCTCTTTTTTAGCAAACGTGAGTACAAAAATATTTATTAATATATCGTTGGAAAGCCAATCAATCTACCATTTTTTTTTTTTTACATTGCTTTAGTAAGCAATGTTCGATAAACATCATCTGCAATAAGCTATGTTTAAAAAATTGAACCAAAAAGTGAGGTATTTTATATTCTCTAAATAAATTAAACCTTAAAAACAATACCTTTGTTTTTCTGGTTTTTTTTTGGTTTTTTTATTACCTTAAAAATAAGAGTCATATCCGCTATAAAAAATCCAAATGCATTCACTTCAATTTTCCTCATTTGTACTTGATCCAGAAAATAATTCAACTATGAACAGAAAAAGAATAACAGAATCAGTAAAAAAAAGAAAATAGAAAGAAAATAACTTTTTAATTTCCCGACTATAGTTCTATTGCTGCTTCATAACTATAAAGAGAAGTACGATCGGTCCAAAATGTAAAAAAAAAAAGTTATAAAGATTTCGGGAAGATGTATGCATAAATATACTTACCTTATTTTTATTTGTTTATTGTTATATTTTTTTTTTATTCAACTAAATTTGGCTCAACATTAATTCTTCGAAAGTGGCTTAAAGAATATATATATATATATATATATATATATATATAGAGAGAGAGAGAGAGAGAGAGAGAAAGAGAGAGCTTTGACAGCATTAGATTTTGGATAAAATTTCACTATAGTTTTCACTATATTAAATTTTGGTCTTTTTGTATACTGGTCGTAGAAAGTTGAGCTTCAGAAGAATGAAATTTAAAAGTTATTTAGCATCCCAAAATTTTAAGTCAATCAGATCCGGGATGAGGGATATCCAACATTATTTCAAAACACCCGTTTTTTGTTTCGATATCGAAAATCAGTCGGGTACTTTTTCGGGAAATGCCCGTCACAAAAATTAAGATTTTTTTTTTAATCGGTACAAAGTAACATATTCTACAATTATTACGTAAAATTAAGCAGAAGAAATGATGGTAAAATGATAAATACATAAAAGATACTTTTTAATGCAGTATTTAGTATTAATGATATATAATCCAATGAAGTGTAAATGTAGCACAAAACTGCAATAATTATTAAACACTTTTTGATGTGTATATATATATGTGTGTGTGTGTATATATATATATATATGTGTGTGTGTGTGTGTGTGCTTGCGCGCGGGGTGTGGAGAGGTGTGTGTGTTTATTATGCGTGATTGCAATACAGAATATATAAAATAATAATTGAATAATTTATTTCTAAAATTCACTAGTATGTTGCAGCACTAATTCAAATAAATCTTCTTCATCCCTATATCTGTGATGCTGTAAGAATTCACAAATATAAGTATACATCAGTTCTTTCGAGGTGCCCTTTTCTTTTTTGTTACGTTATTTGAAACACATCCGTAAATTTTCATAATTTTGTGTATGTGCTCCGGTCTGGATATCCACGAAATTCTCCGAATGATTACACTGTAAAATGTTGACAGTTATAGCCGTATAATTTGGGAATATCTTCATAAGATTTCAAATTCTCGGATATAATTAAAGAACCTTCTACAATGCAAATTTTAATATCAAGCAAAATATCTTTTTTTCGACCCGGTACAGCATACATGAAACATTCTCTTGTTACTCTGCATATACCTCTGAAAATCTAT
The DNA here is from genome assembly GCF_047948215.1 of Lycorma delicatula. Classification (NCBI taxonomy): domain Eukaryota; kingdom Metazoa; phylum Arthropoda; class Insecta; order Hemiptera; family Fulgoridae; genus Lycorma; species Lycorma delicatula. Next base: position 88,335 of record NC_134461.1, on the reverse strand, counting down.
CGATTCGGCAGAACTCTTCCTCGATTACACTTTCGCTTGGAAAAACCGGATTCATCTATTTCGACAGTCACGCCCTTTTCTCCTATTTTCTGTGGGTTTTTTAACAAATTATCAGCACAAAATTCACGCAAGTAATTCTTATAGTTAGTTGTACTTTCCGTTTCCATTTGCAGTTCTTTCAAACAGAATTTCGTAGTTGTGTACTCATTAACCCGACAATAATTATATATAAACGGTATTACTTTTTCCAAAGGTAAATGAATTTCTTATAGCCGTGTAATAAAGGAATTTACTGACGGCAGCTTTATTACACACCCGTCCGATTCTCTTTGCGGTAAATTGTAATTTCACATTAGTTCTTTTACAAACTCTTGTTTCACGTAAAACTTTCTTTGCTTGCAAAGAAGTTAACTCTGTCTTTTCTTTACTATCATCAATAATTCGAACAAGCGATAAAAAAGTTTGCGGCTCCATAACTGTTGCGTTTGCCAAAAATAGAAAAATTTATGTTATATATCAAACAGAAAATTTATATTTTTTGTACATCTAAAGAAAGACACAGCGTTAGTTTTATTCATACCTAAGCTAAGGTCTAGTATTGGAATCGTTTGCAAGAAAAAAAATAACCCGATAGCTTCTGTAGTGAGTTAGTTTTTTGATGGTGCCGCAAACGTTATATTGAAATAAGAAAATAAGTAAATAAAATTATAAATATGATCTAATCAAGCTTAACCTACGGTCGGTTCGCTCGCTAGTCAAGGTTAGCAAGGGAAGCGAGCGTAGGTAAAGTTTTATTAGATTATATTTATAATTTTATTTATTACAAACTTATAATTTTATTGCAAACATAATTATCAGCAGACAAAGATAAACAAATGCCCTCAACGGATAAGAAACTGGTCTCATCGATCTTGTAAAGACCTTGACTCTTATCATTTTACCATCATTTCTTCTGCTTAATTTTACCTAATAATTATAGTATATTTTTTATCGATTAAAAAAAAAATCTTATTTTTGGTGGCAGACATTTTTCGAAACGGTACCTCTTGTTGGCCAAATTATATGAAATTGCACAAATATTTGACTATATATAATTTATAAAATTTTGTATAAATTTTATAAATTTGACTATATATAATTTATAAAATAGTTATTTTATAAATACTTTTTACAATTTAATAATTAGTTTTCTAATCGTCCATTATATTATGTCATTTAGAATAATATTTTAATACCGCTAGCATTTTAAGGATATATACTTTGATTTAAATTTATTTACTTTTTATTAAGTAATGAAATTAATCGTCTGAACTTTGATAACCAAAATTCGATTACAGAATGAATCCTTACATGATGTGAGTACACCCCCTACATTCATTAAAGGTTTTCCTTTAATTAATTAGTGGATACCAATCTGTTTTCACAACTTAAAGTTTATCCGTTGTTAATTGATTTTGTCATACGTTCAAATTGCATTTTCTATTGTTAATTTTAGTACAAAGGAGTAACACGTAAAGTAATTAATTTTGTTTAATAACTTGTATGTACATACATAAAACTTAACATTTTACCCGTTAACCTTAATACAGTTAACAAGTTTTGCGTTTATATTTTTTTAAAGTGAATTTTTCATTTAATAACTAATAATATGTAATTTTCTTTAATTATTACTTTCGTTAAGAAAATAAGAATTTTTAAGATTCTATCGATCTTCGATGTAAATTTGTGATATGAATTATAAAGGTAGACGTACTAGGACGAAATATCGATAAAATTAAATCATTATAAGACTTAAGTTTGCAAATTTAAAGATAAAAATTGTACTTTAACGAACAAAATGTACGCCTTTTAAAAATGAAGGGCGTAAGATTTGTGTCAAACTAGTGATTCCTATCTCTCACTTCCCCCTACCGATATTAACATCCACCGTAATTTAGCATTTAAAAGAAAATACTATTTTAAAGAATATCGTAATATATGTGCAATAAATATAACCAGAAATAAAGTAAACGGATACGTGAGAATAGATCACAAAAAAATCAAAAAAGTTGCTGATCATATCAACTCTGAATGAAGAGATAAAATCTTTAGACAGGGAAAAAGATTCCGCACTACCAAGCAAATAAGCGCTGCGCTATCGTCAAGCGATAATCTTGCACCGCTTTCATCGAAAAAAATTGAAAGTAATAATACAGAGAACGATATAGAAATTTTATGTCTTGTTTACAAAAACGATGAGACTATAATCGATCAAGAGTATAAATTAATATTAAATTTTCTCACGGCGATAGATATTTCAAAAATATATTCCCGAAAAACGAATTTGGTAAAGTACGCTTTGTTTGTGATCGTTTATAGTTTCTCAAATATGTAAACCCAACAATAATTTAGAGACGTATATTAAAAATAAAGAGTCATATCGTTTGTTTAATTTCATCAATATCCACACACTCGATCATCGGTATACAAGACATACTCATAAATATAGACATATTCACATATAAGACATATTCACATAAATACATGCGGTGTACTCCAGACAAGCCTATCTCAATTTTTTTTTAAATTATTTTGTTTAGGATAATTAATAGCGCTCAGCTTTGCCGAATATGTACAACAGCTATAGGGCTCATACTTTAATTATTGGATAAGAATGAAGTCGCTAGCTGGACTGGTAAAAAGGTAGAATCAAAGATCCTTACCGGTGATCAAGAAAGGTGTTCTGACAGTAACAAAAGAATCTAATTCGATGTAAACATTAAAAAAAATATAAGCACGAGAGTGATCATTTTGGGTTAGGAACGGACTTGAGATGAATAAGTCCAAAAATATATTAGAATTGAATTTCCTTCTAGTTACCTAGATTTCTCGGAATACTTGTAATTAGGAAGGTTCCGTCTTTAAAAAATTATTTTGGATGAGAAATTCAATTACTTATGTAAAAAACAGTATTGTTTTTCCTCTAAAGCTGCTACAGAACAAGGTAAGAATTGTTGAAAGAGTATCCTTACTTACCCCCATTTTTGGGGTCGCAAAGATGTTGCTGTCGTAGGTTCTCCTTACGTAGAGCATCTATGGAGAAGATTGCGTATGAACATATCTTCAGGTGAATCCATAGGTTAGCGACGTTATTATCCAGGCGATTAGTGACGACCCCCATAGTGTGACTGGAATTTTGTGGGGCCTTTAAAAACCGAGTTGAGAGTATCTGTAACACTTTTACTCAAGAACCGGCTAAAGAAGTGGGAAGATGTAAAAGGGATACGTAATTTTATTTGTATCATATATAAGAATAAAATGCCGTTTACAAACTACCTTATAACGATTATACCATAAAAATATTTTTTCCTTCAAATTTTGTCTATCCTGTTGCAAGTATGCTATCTCGGGGGAGTCTTTTCCTGAAGCTCCTTGTAATATTTACTCGTAATACTTAATACTCTTAATACATGTCTTGTATAGACATGCTTTTACATAAGCCACAATTTTGTCGGCGTGATAAATAAACTTTTCCATTTCTTTCAGCCTGTATCTGGTCATAATTATTTATTTCCACAAAACAGGAAGCGTTTTCTTTTGAAATAGTTTCATTTTTTCTTTTTTGTATTTTTAAACTTGATTTTTTGTATAATTATTGCGATTAGAAAATATTTTTTACATATCGATTTATATATTTTTAGATAAATTTTAACAAAATTAAAAAAATAATTTTTTATAAATAATAATTTTTTCAGAAATGTTCCTTTTAAATTCGTCAGTACTTTGAGGTTTAGTTTTTAGAATCTACTTTTTTTAAAGTTACTACAAAAAGTAGTATTACGGACTAAAAATCTGAAGATAGTACCGATCGTGGAATATTTCCATTTCTTGAGGTGACGTAGTTTCCAAGCAATAATTGAATTATAACAACAAAAATGAAGTAGTGCGGTCTGTTGAACTGACTTATTTAAATGAAGGTGAATTAGTTAACGTTATTTTTATAACATCGATGTACGAGTTACAGTAACAGTTATTGCAGGATCATCCTCATTTTCGATGAAGTACGATCCAGTAATTTCCTAGAGTTAGACGGCATACTTACTAAACATTGATATTTTTTTGTGTTCATCTGATTGTGATTTTCTAACGCATAGTATTGGAATTTTTTTCATTTAAGTAAAAATTTGCTCCATCTGATATCCAAAATTTGAAAAAAACTTTGGTATTTTCAGTCAAATAAGAAAACTTATAAAATAGTATTTTCACAATTCTCAAGTGTTGAAAGTTCAACTCTTGCTATTTATATTAGTAAATAATCAACTTTTTTAACAATACGCATCGTAAATTTGTACGGGATCTTTACAAAGGGTACACGGAAACTATCTCAGATCATGTTAACGTAATGTACCTTTTCCAAGAACTATGTGACCGACTTTACTCAAATCTTTACCGGTTAAACTGTGCATTGTTTTCAACACTATAACACAACAACAGTTTTGTAAAATATTAACCGGTTACGGAAAAAAATATTAGAAACTACCTATGCAACATTTTTTTTTGCATCAGCATTCATAAAAATTCTTACAAGCAATTTTCGGACATAAATCTCTGTGTTAAAATTGTGGTCTTAATGAGATGAGTGTGTCTGAAAAGTTTCATTCAAATAGCCCAAATAGTTTTTCAGTAGAATTACATTATGTAGTAAAAAATTAGTTTTTCAGAAAACGACCGAAAACTAAATCCTCTTACCTTATTCCTTACATTCGTGTACCAAAACTGAATTTTCTTCATCATCATCAATTGTACTTTCTTCATCCTCATCTGAATTATTTTCTAATTTTCTTTTTAATTGCTTCCTTCTTCTAGTTTCACGTTCATATTTTGATATTTTAGTTTCACAGACTCGCATTCGCTCCTTGTCTAAGCGTTTCTTTGCCTCGACCGTATGATACTCTGTATTAATTCCAATTTAATTCCGATATAGTCTATTATTTGGAACTTAAACACTTAATCTTGATTATATGATGCTACTAGAACATATATGTACCTTATATGGAATGTACCTTTCATCACAAAAATTCTCTTGAGAAATCTGGACCAAATGACATTGTTAAAACTCTCGTTTTGTTTCGAGTCTTATCATGAAAGCGCTTAGAAACAGGGGGCAGAAAAATTCTTGAATTTTGGTTTGATAACATCCACGACTGGTTTAAGAACCACAATTTTATGTATATAAATTTTACCAGAAGCCTGAACCTTTCTAAATGGAAACCACGCGTCTAAGCACATTCCATGAAATGGAGCTTAATCCGTTGATTTTGGATGAAAGCGTGCAGTCATTTTTTGACGTCTAAAATATAATCGACATATAATGATATTTATATCAATTTATTCATAAAAATAATCAAAAAATGTTAAAAATTAGTTTCCGTCTTTCCGGATTCCCCAAAACAGTAACTCTTAAAAGCTTCAATAATTAAGAGCGTTCTTGTTGATGTTTCTTTGAACATTTTTGATCCAGATTTTCACAAGATCATGACCACAAAGATTATAGTGTTGGCGAAAATGATTACATAGGGGTGACATGGGCGTAGTCACAATTTGTGTTATACGATATCACAGAACATATGTTATGCGTCGATCCACCGCTTCATTTTAAACGAATGACAACAATCTGGCTATGTAGTGGTACATGTATAGACATGCTTTTACGTAACCTACAATTTACCCGGCATGATAAATCAAATTTTCCATTTCTTTCAAACCGTATCTTATCTTAATTATTTATTTCCACAAAACAGGAAGCGTTTTGAAATAGTTTAGTTTTTCTTTTTTGTATTTTTAAACTTAATACAGGTTTTTGTATAATTATTTTGATAAGAAAATATTTTTTACATATTGTTTTATATATTTTTAGATGAATTTAAAAAAAATAAAAAAATAAATATATTTCAAGACGAATGATTTTTTTCTAAATTGTGTTTTTCAGATGACAGTAATAAAGAAACAAGAATTAATTTTTTCTCTTCACAATTATTAGAAGATTTGATTTAAAAAAAACAAATTATTAAGCTGTTTTACTGATGGAGGATGAACAACACATAGTACAAGGTATGTACAAAAATATGGTACTTGTAATTAAAAACTAATCCTAAATTGCTACGTTTTCTAACAAAATCATTTTTAATTTTTTTTTTTTTTTAATCACTTTAATGATTTTGTTTCCAAACTGTATTTTTATTCTTAATATATATATATATATATAAATTAAATTATTTATTTTAGCATCCACCTCTCAGGTTTATTGAATAATTATATTTATATTATTATATATTATAGTATTAAATTTCAAAGTGTTAACGCAAACATTATTTAAATTTGCTTTTATTTTCTCGTGATTTATATTGTTAGGTAAGTAAATAGATTATACTAACAGGTAATATAACAGGAAATGTGTGTGTTCGCGCGCTGTGTATTCAACATCAGAGGACTAGCTATATTTAAAGAATGCATTCCATAGGTTAAAAAAAAGAAAAATTTTCTAAAAAATATAGTTCTGAAAATCTTTTGTTTTCGAGTTATCGTTAATAATACGGTTCCATCAGATTCAGTTTAAATAATAATAGTAAAGTCTGTTCGGTACTTACGTATTAACGCCACCGCAGCTAAGCTTTATTTAAAAACAAAGTAGTCAATCGGATTTCGGTGGAAAATGAACAGTCTCTTTATTAATTTTAATAAATGGTTATTTATATTTATTTATTTTATAAATATAATTTAACCAAACTTAACCTACGCTCGCTTCGCTCGATAACCTTGACTAATTAACAGGAGTGTTTTGATTATTTAAATAATAAATAATTGCAATAATTACGGAATTTATTAAATAAATACTCAAATTTTAAATGATTGTTTTATATATATATATATAAATTAAACTTACTTATTTACTGAAAATTTTCCTTACCTCTTCTTCACTTTCCTTTTCCAGTATTTGTGGATCTACTCTTAATAATAATTCATTTGTATCACCGATCTGTAATTAAGAAATTTGTAATTATACAACAGTAAATTTATTAAGAAAATAATTTTGACGATTTAAATGTAATATGGAACAATAATTTAAATTTACCATTAGAAATATGTCACTTACAATAGAACAAATATTTAATATTACTGATAGCAAATATATTTATTTTCTTTTGCTTTTTTCATCGATGCAAGTATGCTGTTGTACTATACATCAAGCAAGTGACATTCAATCTTACTATTTACACACTATTCATCACACTGATTAGCTACGTAGTAGTAAGATTAACAGAAATTAATTCGGATTGCTGTTACACTTGTACCTCGGTTGCTTTGCATGCATCAAACTCGTATAAGAACTACTGCAATAGTGCAATGCAACATATTAATATAATTCTTTCTGTCATTTATGTAGAGAATTATGGGTCTTCCTTTTAAAGTCCCGTTTCTGAAATTTGTTAATACTATCTCACATCTATTATGTTATTATTTTATCAACACTGATCACTACTGAAATTTATTTATAAGATATGTTGAATTTATTTATACAGATTGTAGATTATACGGTATTTGGAATGAATCCGTTTCTTTCATTCTTACAATATTTTAAACATGTCATTCTTTATAAGCTTTAACTTGCTTTAGTTTAATCAAATCTTGCAACTGCTATATCTTTTGATCTATCGTATGAAAATAATGAAATTTGGTACACGTATGTAACTTCGATGACAATACAATACTACGGTGTTAGAATTTGGATAATTTTTTTGTTTAAAATTCTCAATTTGATTTAATTCTTATTTTTTTACTTTTTAGAGGGGTTTTCTAATTTGTTTCCTTTTTTATTAATGGTAATATTAATATTAGTTAAATAAAAGCTTTTTTAAAGAATAATTTTTTATATGTAATCAAAAATATTTTCGTAATTTTTTTTGTATTTTTTTTTCTATTTAGCCTCCGGATCCACCGGAAGGTATTACTAAAGAGGATGATGTGTATGAATGTAAATGTAGTTTGTAGAGTCTTAGGTCGACCGTTCCTGAGATGTGTGGTTAATTGAAACCCAACCACTATAGAACACCGGTATCCACGATGTAATATTAAAATCCGTGTAAAAGTAACTGTCTTTATAAGGGTTTGAACCTTAGATTTCTCGTATTTGAAATCAGCTGATTTTCAATGAAGAGTTCACCACTAGATCAACGCGGTGGGTGCAGTTTCAACATTATATTATCAATCGTACTTTAATTTCGTGTCCCACATGTGAATTGTTGAGTCATTGATGGGCTTCCGCTAAATTACAAAATAGTCGTTTGTGGAATAAACTGTAAGTTACTGGACTCATATTTATATGGTTAAGACGCAACCAGTATGTCGACATGTTTGAACAGGTAATGTCGGATTTCTTTGCCTTCTATCAATGAGTAACTGCTAATTTTCTTGCAATTTCCTTGTAGAGATAAACCTCCTTTTCAGTTTATTATGTAAATATAGAATGTTCTGATTATAATATAGCATCCTTTTTATAAAAAAATTCAACTGTATGGCTGTAACAGAAAAGACTTTACATTATTTACCACTTGATGTGGTTTAAAGATGTTTTTAAGTTTTTACCGTAAGAAATAAAAGATAATCGATTCAAATAAAGGATATTTTGAATGATTTTGTGAATTTATTTTTCAATTTTATAAATATATTTTTTCTCGATATAGGTCATTATGGGCTACGTGAACAACTTTACGTGGGGTTTTAAATCTTTTTAATTTTTTACTCCAGTAATTTTTCATTTACGCTAAAGGGAGTTATTTTCTCACTCCAGACCATGCCAAGCGTGCGTTGACTTGTTTTATTAGATCTTGAAGCCCCCCCAGAAATCCTTTATTTATCTCAAAATGTGTTCTGGTACTTTGTTTCTTCATTGGTGATTTCTATTTCTTAGATATCTTTACGTACATTTTTTGAGTCTTGTGTCATTTATTCAAGAAATGTGACCGTAGAATGGGATTTGCGTTTTCAGATTATATCAGAGAGTTTTTCACAGTATGCGTGTAGATTTCCTGGTGGTCGGATAGGAGTATACATAATATATATATATAATATTATGATTTAATCGTAATTTCTTTTAATTTTTATTAGCCGATTTATTTATTATTTATAAATTTATCTACATTATTGAAATAACAAGGGTGTTAAGGTAAAAATTACAAGAATTGTGAAATGTCCATCGTTGGAGTAGCGTTTGGTAAATGCAGCTAATAACAACCGGAAAAGTAAAAATTTGATTTAAGAAACATATTTGTTACCTGAGATGTCAAACACGATGAACAGACTGCAATCCAAACAGTTCGTGTACAGTTGTTTATAATTTCAATACCGTAACATAAATAAGTAAATGCTTTTACAAATTTTAAATATTTTCTATTTTGATCGGTAAAAACTATTACGATGTAATTAAAATATAATAGTATTCTAATAGCATTTCTGCTAATAATTAAGAAGAGATCGCATTCGCATATACGCAATAAATTTCTTGTATTTTTACTTGCATTTGTGTGTTCTTGTCTAAGTTTTCTAATATCCTGTTTTTTAACACATTTAATACAGTTTTCCAATTCCTTGTCGATTAAAAAATATGAAAATTCTAATTCTTCAAATAACGAAACTATCTGACATTCAATAGAATTAATAGTCGTTCCCATAATTAAAAAATATAGTATAAGTAATAAATCATTATTACGTTTTCCCTCATCAAAAATATATGATTTACGGTAACATAATATACTCGGTAGTACGCTTAAAATTACAACAAATACATAAAAATTGCGACGAAAATTTGAAATATATTCATCGTTATCTTTGAAAGGATAATTAAATATTTTCTCATATTCCTTCCCGTATATTATCCTTATTATTAATAACAAACAATAACAAAAGTTTTCATAAATTATTCCTAAAACTTGCATTTCATTATCGGATGTTAAGTGTTTATAATTAATCGTAATATACTGTATTAATAAAAAAAAAGATATATTAATTATTGTAAAAACCGGTGTTATTTTAAAAAATTTATCCCGCCAATTTTTATTTTTATAACTCCAAGGAAGTGTACCAAGAATATACGAATATATACAAACAAAATCTTTTAATAAAAATATCTACGCTTTTTTTTATAATAGAATTCTTCAAATGTATTTCCTAACGATATATTTTATGGAATATCTAGTTATATTATTTTATTTAAAAGTTAAAACTTGTAATTATTATCCTTTAATAACATTTAATGATGAATGGTGGTTCATTAAATATTTATTAAAATGAAAAAAACATTTTATTTTACAACCCCATATAATTATATAAATTACATTGTTTGTTTGAGTTATATATATGCATACGTATAATTAAAATTATTATTTATATTTTTTATGAATTTACATTTCATAAGCTGTGTAAATGTATAATTATTTTACAATTTGTTGTGAAATAATAAAATATTTAGCTAAACCGATCGTTTGTCACGTATAAAAATGTTTTGAAAAGAAATAAAAGATTTAATTAAACAACGATTCTTTTTTTTAAAAGAAGTTTTCTATTAAGACGTGACATTTTAAATTAATAATAAAATAGACTATTTTGAAAAATTGTCGTATCATTATTTCAATCTAATGTAAAAATATTATTAAATTTGAAACACAATAGTTGATAAGTAGCCACCTCAGTTTCTGTTACAAATGTTAATCCTCCAAACCGTACATCACGGCATTATTCTGCGACGTTTTCTCCAGCTTTAAAATTACGGCGTTGTACTGCGAAAAACAACTGAATATTCATTTTAAACTCTTCAACTGTGAAAGTTATCGGTAAAGACATATTCCTTTCAAAAAGTCAAGAAATATTTAATTCCTTGGAATGGAATACCTCCTGACACCTCTTGATCTTAGATTTTTATAGATCTTTCCGTTTCATGAAATAACCCTTCTTGGTAAATTCTCATGTAATAATCCGATTGTTTGACTGCTAGTATGGCCATCCGTCACGGAGTAGCGCTCCTCTTCAACTGTAACCGAAGGCCTTCATCTGATCTTAAAAAAAAAACCGGTTCAATCTCACCGTCAAGTCAAGTAAATATTCGTTCTAAATAGGGATCTCTATATCGGACCTTTATACACTGTAGTTTTGTTTATTCACAAGCCCGTTCGATTGGAAACGGGCCTTCTTACCTATATATATAAATAAATCTCGTTAAAAAAAACTTGGATCGTGCGTCTTCATTTCTAAAACCAAATCAAAGAACGCACGATGTTGAGCACGGTCATCTGACTGCAATTGTCGAATCAGATCCGCTAAGTAAGCGATCGGTTCAAACCAAGACCTGTATGCAAAATGCTATAAATCATAGTTTTTTAGATGGCTTGTCGTAAAGGTTCTGGAACTGACAAATGTGGTTTTTAGCGACAGCAGTAATGTTTTCAGCCGACCTAGCATTACGATGACGGACTTGACTCTTCGCATCAGCAACTTGGCTACTTTTCACAGATATAGCAATGAATTTTACATTTGCTGTATATTGCTAGATCGATTGCCTGCTAGAAATAAACATCGACCACGTCCGTTGAATGCAACCGCAGCATTTTCATTGCTCTCAAAATACTGTCTTTGGCCCAAAAACGAGACCAAATAGTCAATCGTTATGAATGAACATATTATTCGACTATTATTCTGAGGGTTTTTTGAGCACCGTATCTGGAAGTTCTGTTTATTTATAAATCTATTCGGTTAAAAACAGACCTCATCCCTAAGGATAATTTTCTTTAAAAACTGAGGTTAACTGTCTACATTTCCAGTACCTAAGTAACTAAGATACGATATTGAGGATGGCCTCTTAGCTGCACTTTTTGCGCCAGGTACACATTTTAAGCATATAATTCAAGGATTTTAAGCAAAATGCTATTAAAATTCGCGTTTAAGATGGTAATTCATTGTAACGTTTTAAAATTTTTTCAGCAACAACAGAGTTGTTTTAAGCTGATCTGGCACTACGTTGCCATTTTCTATACAAAATGGTGCTTTGTTACAACCGAAAACATCACGAACTTTACGATTTTTCTCTACGAAATATTCACCATATTTGAATTCAACATCGTAATCTGGATTCTTTCTTGCAGCAGGTTTCTAACGCCATTGATCTCCGTACCCATCACTGTCCAAGGTTTTTCCTTTGTCCCCTTATAGCATAATCTTCACCTTATCTATTAACTTTATCCTTCTTTTTCCTCGCTTCCTTCTACTAACCCTTCTAATATAGTTATCAAGATTCCGCTTTCTCTAACCGCATTTCCTAACCGGTTTACTTTTCTTTTATTTGGTCTCTTTTCTTTAATTCTGTTCGTTACTTGCTCATTTATCTTTATCCAACTATCTTAATTTCTCCATTCTTATCGACATCCACATCTTAAAGCCTCAATCCTGTCCCTCTCCCTCACCTTTTTTGTACGGAAGCTTCACTTCCTTATAATAAAACATTTAGTATATAGCATCTGGCTAATCTCTTTCTTTGGCTAAGCCTCTTTGTCGTTAACTTCCGCTACTTCAGTTTTTCCTATATTTATTTTCATTTCATATTCTTTCATTCTTTTCCAAGGCTGTTTACAATCTTTGAAGCGTGTATTTGCTATCGACTAGAACTACCGCATATTCATCAAACTTCATGCGTCTTATTTGTCGTCCTCCTATATTTTCAATGTAAATTTTACATGAAATGTTAAACGTAAACAGGGATTACTTGTCTGCATTTCCAATATCTAAGTTACTAACATACGATATTGAGTACGGTCTCGTAGCTGCACCTTTTGCGTCAACTAAATATTTTTCGCATGTAGTTGAACATTTTTAAGAAAAATGCTATTAAAATTGGTCTTTGAGATGGTTAATCGTTGTACCGTTTTGAAATTGTGAAACCTGGGTTTTCAGCGACAGCAGAATTATTTTAAGATGATGTGGCACTACGATGACATTTTCTATACAAGATGGTGCTTCATTACAACAAAAAACCTTCACAAACTTTACGATTTTTCTTTACAAAATATTCACCGTGTTTGAATTCAACATCGTCTGAGATTTTTCTGGCAGTATGTCTCTAACGCATAAGTCTTTAAAGCTATTTGTAGTGAATTTTCATAAAATCTTTGCTTTTTCGAATATTACATTATTCCATTTTAATTTCTTTTTAAATTAAATTGTATTGTTTTACTTTACAGTTATTAATTAATTTATAATTGCCATCATATATTTTTTTTTGAACAGGCGAATCATAAAAATTGTGATTTGACGTTTCTTCTTAACAATAAGTTGGGCTAAACTTAATAAAGGGTAAAAAATCTGTTTAATATTAAAATATATATATATATATATATATATATATATATATATATATATATATAGATTACTAGTTATTTAAAATTACGTAGAAAGGATAATAAATTATAAGGTTACATTTAAAGTTTATTCAAATAGCATTAATATTTAGTAACATCATTACGAGAATTTGTTATATTAATTTTAATTTTATTTTCCTATCTATAATATTCTTAAATGTAGAAGTATTATTTTTTTTTAACTCCAATTTCTGTATAATTGTTTTTATGTTTTCTTAACATATGACAATTAATTAAAACATTTTTTATTAATCAAAAGTTTATTTGTATGATATTACTGTGATAGTTACTAGGCATTAAGTATAAAATTAGATAAGCAGTAATAAAGTCATGTGTGTATGTACTTATATTTAGTTGTTGAAAAGTCGCCTGACAAACAGCAAGCATTACCTATGGGAAATGTAGTTAATTAAATTGTGCTGTATTATAAAATTCCATTTTACACAGAAATTTATGGATGAAATAATTCATAAAGGATATATAATCAAAAGTAAACGTACAGTTTTACTTTTCTCTAAATAAAAAATAATGGCGAGTATTTATATATATATATATATATATACAGAGTATTTCAAAATTATGTTATTAATCAAATGGCAGATAGATTTCTGGTCATGAAATGTATATTTAAATGAAAGTTCCCATATACATACCGTTTACATTTTGGTTATCGAATAGGTAAGCAATCACAGCTGACACATAATACACAGGCATAAACATTAGTCCTAAATGAGGGGTAAAGTTCAATAACGCACATGTTTGGTGCATGGTTAATAGATAGATAGGTAAAAATATCCATCCCGTGGTAACATAATTTTGAAACACGCTGTATACATACATATAGAGTGCGTCACAAAGTTCTCCTGAGACTTTTATATACTACTTTACTCGTGAAAATAGTGGAAAAAGTTCATATAAACTTATGTTCTAAAATGCCTCATTTGCGATTTTTGGCTAGTAAAAGATTTTGCTCGGATTTCGGCTACCCCGGTGAAATGAGGTAGTACTGAAGTATTTAGGATGTTAATTAAGGAGCAGATTTAGTGATTTCTTATGGTTTTTGACCTGAGAACTTGAATAAAATAGGTCTCAGAACCCTATTTTCGGTAGAGTTTGAGAAATTTGGGTGTAAATCGGGGTACACAACCCTGGTTTTTATGTTTGACTTAAGAATAACTTTGTTAAACGGGTAATAAACACAAAATGTTTAAACGGAACTTGTAGAAAATTTAATTCTGAACATTGTTGATTCTTAAACCTTGAAATATCTAAGTTCTATTAAGCGGACTGTAAATCCAACCGGCAGAATAAATAAATAAATAAAAAAAGGCGTAACTGCACAAAAATCTTATTATATTAACAAAAAACACAGGTAACACACAAGTACATATTAAAGCATAATATTCCGAACGCCTATGGTTCGGAATCATGGAAAGGTTAACTCCGTTCGGGCAACGATTTGCCGCTAGCACATCCCGCAGCCGAGTGTTGAGTAAGCACTCTCCAACCAAGCGGCGAAACATAGAACTAGCAGGATGCGAACTACTCTTGGTAGAAATACGCTGAACATACATAATGGTAAGATAAGTTGAATAAAACTTTATATGAACTTTTCCATTATTTTCACGAGTAGAATATATATATATATATTTATTTATTTATTTGTGTGCGGGTGCCCGTTTGTATGTTTGAACGTTAATTAAAATTATATATAAATCTGTTGAACTATATATTTTCGAATCGTTGATATCAGTGCATTTGTAATACAATATCGCATTATCAAACAATGTTATAAATGAATATACAATTTGAGTGAATTTAAAATCGAATTACTTTTTCGTGGTTTAAAATTAAATGATGGCGACGATGTTGCTGAGATTTCCCAGTAATCGCATAGAACTTAATATTTAACCCCCGCAACCATTCCATGGTTAAATTCAAAACGAATAGTACTGTTACCATGTTGATCATTCCCTTATTTATTTAATTATTTTCTTCTTAAAATAAAAGTAAAACGAATAAGTAAGTTACTAAATTATTTGTTAAACTACAATTAAGTGTTAAAATTTAACATAGATTTAACCCTACTAAGATTATATAATGTTTTAATTATATATAATTAAAACATAAAATATATAAAAACTCGTCTTTTTAATAAAAAATTTACTTTCAAGAAGATTCAAATAATTTAACCCTATTCTTCCCGGCATCAGTTGATCCAGAGTTTGAATTTGAGTGTAAAATCAATAAATTTGTAAAAATCAAATTTTTATTTTATGAAAAATATTTATTACGAGTATATTTCATTTTCAAAACATTCAAGCACAAATAATTATTTTTTAAATTAGTAATATAACAAAAACAAACAGTTTGCCTATGATTTTACGGTTGATTGCTAACAGATACCCTTCATGTAACGTCACTGAAATATTCCCCTTTTCAATCTTCCGGTAGGAATAAAGCCAATTTCGCAGTCGGCAAAATTTGATGTTGATTATCTTGTATATTATTAAAGAAAATAAAGGCTAAAGGCCTTATATAAGGTAAATATTATGACAAACAATATGATTAATAGTTTATACATTAATTGCCTTATAACACAACTGGAGGAAAATTTTAACGTAATTACATTACATGAGCTGTTATCTTTACCTTTAGGTAAAGTTAATTGACTTTAAGTTATAGTTTTAGCACTATTTAGTTTCCATAACTGTTTTAATATATTAAAGATTTATTTAATAAATAAGTAATAGTGTAAAAAACGGCTTTTTTAGCGGATTTCCAAAGAATTTAAAAATCCCAATTGCGGCTGGTCATATATATACACATATCTACGTTTGCATGTATAAAATTATTTCGTACCCAAATCTTAACTGATTTTAATGAAACTTGATGAGCGGATATAAGCCTATTAGAGACAATAGAGTCCAATAGAATTTCACGCGAATCTGTTCACAGAAACAGGAGATAGAGCCAAAAAAGGGGTTTTTGGGTACATTTTCGGCTCCTTTTCGTTTTCCTGTGCGCAATTTTAATCGATTTTGATTAATCTTGGTAGGATGATGTAAACCAAGTAAAAAATGAATCCTACTGATCTCCAAGTGAATCAGTTCACAGGAATCGGAATTAGAAGCAAGCACACTGGGTTTTTGGGTACGTTTGCAAGGTTAACTAAAACTGGAAATCCGCCCTTCTGACAGACTTGGTGCGACAGATTACTTTTTCATTCTGTGCCTAATCATTTACTGCAACGTCCTCTAAAAATTAAAATATTTATTATTGTATTTAAACACTAATTTTTAAATATTAACAATGTATACTGAAGTGTTTATCTGTACACTGAAATTTTTTATACATCATATTTTTAAATTCAAAAACATAGAATTGTTTTCTTTGTCCTCTTGCTTAATGTAAACATCTCCTATCGTTTTATTTCTTTTTATATGAGAATGAACCAGCTGATCGTAATTATTGTTAGAATTAATTGTATAAATTTAATCTCCTTTAAGATGTATTAGCAACAACATCACTAAATCTTTATCGTTCTTGCTAGACATATTTAATATATATCTAAAATGTGAATAAATGAGAACTCAGTTGAAAACATAAATTATTATAAATCATTGTAATGTTTAGTTAAGGAAGTGTAAATTTAGATAGTAAATAAAGGAAGTGATTATTATTAGTAATTATTATTAATATCGGCATTACTTAATGCATATAGTTTACACGACTAAAAATATTGCTCCACAGATGAAATTGTTGTACAGTGATGTCAGAGTACACCATTAATTCTAGGTTTTGAAGAATCTAGCTCATTACTAAACAAGAAACTTCTTGTTGGGAATGTACGTATTCACCTAAAACCGCAGACCTTACAAGAGAGGCAATACTACGAAATCTCAAATATTCTACCCGACACTAATCAGTTTCACTCGGTTTGCCAAACGCCAGTATTCGAAGACACTCAAAAAAAACATTACGATTTGATTTTGTTATTAACGAAAGCAATTTGATTATCCCGGGAAGGTTTTTCATCTAATAATGTTACCGATCGTAATCAAACTGGTCGGGGGAAAAGTTTCTTCGTATTTCCCTCGGAGATGGGTTTGAACTTCATAATTCTGGCATTATTAATAAAATCTGTCAATACTTGCGCGCTTTATAACGGTGAGATATCACTAAATATTTTTAGAAAGGTTACTACTACTTTCACTCATATTAGGTATTTCACTTATATTAGATCGTCGATTTAAAGCTATTACGTCCTGAAAATTAGTGAAAATATACAAGAAATTTGTCATATATGGAGATTTAACTAAAAAGTAAGGGCAGAATGTAATTCAGACCTACTAAAAAACTTGTGATATTTATGGATATTATGCAGTATCCGTACGTGTAATACAAAACTGGTTCAAGCGTTTTTAACGTTTTCAATTTGGAAATTTTGATGTCAGTTATGCACATCGCTCTGGTCAGTCAATGATTGAAAAACTTCGATGAAATTATGGATAAAAAGTAAGCAAAACCTGCACATTAACAGGCTTGATATTATTAACGAAGTAAAAATGGAGTACAAAACTATTTTAATTCTCATAAAGGAAGCTAAATACAAAAAACTCGATGTAACACGTCTTTTAACAATGAAAAAGCTGACAAAAAAGTTGTTGCACTTTCCTGGTATTGGAAAAATAATGATACTTGAAAAACGTTAAACAATTTTAATAATCGATATTTATAACTTTTTTCTGCTTTCTTACTCCCAAAATTACCTCCAAGAAAAGTTTTTGATTAGTCTACATTTACTATGATGAATGATAGAAATTAAAAAAATCCTATGAATTATGCTTGACCAATAAAACACTACCTAAGATTCCATTTTTGGGGGTGGGGATAAATTATAATAAAGTTTTATTGTAATATTATTATTAGAAGTTTAGATAAAAAAAACAAATTTTTTTTTAAATTCAAAAATCGTTATTATTAAACTTTGAACAGTTCCCTCACCAAAGCATTGCCCCCAAAGTATTTTGTTTTTGGCCACTTGTACTACTACTATACTTAGGAAAACAGAAAAAATTCGATTATGTAATAAATAAAAAGATAGCGAGTTGATTTTTGGTGAAGGGGAGAATTTGGAGGTAGTTGTTTCTTTTAAACGGTAAGATAAGCATGTACGCATTTAATAGCTTAATAATTATGAAGAGAAGTTATATTTACAAAATTTTGAGAAATTGATCCCAAAGAAGCTATTTATCCCATCCCTGGATACGTTGCCCCTAAACTTTTACCGACAAATTTTCCCGTATACTGATTCTGTGTGACAAATTTCATCAGAATCGGTTTATCCGATCAAAAGTTATTAAGCTTCAAACTCCAGCACACTTATATACTAAGTACGTACATACAAACCTTACCTCCCACTTTTTGTTTGGGTCCCTGGGTCATGAAATGTCAAGAAATAAAAAAAGTTCATACACCATTTTTTGACCGATTACCATACTCTCTTTCTTGCAGCATAGCTCTAGAGCTGTGGTGCCGAGAAAGTAGAATTTAACTGATCTACGTTCCATCTACAAAACGTTGCTAAAAAGGAACGAACTCGAACCGTTTTTGAAACAGCTCATTACGGGCAACAAAAATTGGACAATTTACTACAATAATTTATGAAAATGATCGTGGTCAAAGCAAGTTGAAGCTAGTAAACGATGGCAAAGCGAAGATCGACAAGAAAAGAGATGCCGTTTGTGTGCACGCGAGTCTACTTTGATCTGAAAGAAATATTTCACTATGAGCTGCTGCCATCTGGTATGACAATTAATTGTCTTTAACTTTTACTGTTAACAACTGGAAAGGTTATACCAGTCAATATTGCGACGAGAATTGATCGATAGAAAATGTGTTCGCTAGATCCCACATATTCTTGAAAACTGTGAGAACTTGGCTGGGAAGTTTTGATGCGTCCACTACTTAGTCCTGATCTTGCACCGTCAGACTACCGTTGGTTTCAGTCTCTACAAATTACCTTAACGGTATAAGTTAGCTTCAAAAAAGATTTGTGACAACCACTTATCAAAGGTTTTGTCTAAAAACCTTCCGAAAGTTTAAGTTCCACAATGACGGGATTATGTTTTTCCTCAAAAATAGCAAAAGGTGGTCGATCAAATCGTCGCATACTTGACTTAATAATATACTTGGTTACGAAATTAAAAAAAAAAATGTTTTACTTTTGTTTTAAAATACAAAGAAATTTCGTGACCCTTATATGAAAATAAATTACGTTTATAATCGACCGTTTCAATTTACTATTTAAAATTCTTTGTGCATTAATAAGCTTGGATTTGTAATTTTGAAATGTTACTGACCCTGTCACTGTTATTTAGTTATCAAACCGATCGTATGAAGGGATTTTACATCTTAAAATAAGTCCGTAGAAATTTTCCTTTAATTATTGTAAACAGGATAACAATAACATTTTCTGCTAATTAAATTTTGGATTAAAATTTCAAAGGGAAAAGTCAAAACGGTCGATTAAAATTATTTTTTATTTTTTAATTCGTACAGATAATATATCAGAATAAACTACCATTATGATTGTTTTAATTATTACTAATAAATACATTTTATTTAGTTTACTTTGTTTCAAAATTTTGTTTACAAAGACGAAAAGTACTTAATTCTCAATGATAAATTATAATCAAATTTATTACTTTATGAGATTTCGAATGAAGTTTTCTAGGTAAGCTTTTTTAAATTCATTGTAGAAAAATATAACGCAGACACTACACTCATTAATTCATTATTAAGTATTTTAACTTTGAGGCCAAAATTCTGGTTTATTGATTTGGATGAATATTACCAGAAACGTAGCCATTAAACCAACACCCTGAAATCAAAATTAATATTAATGCGAACAACAATAATGTAATATATTTTTGTAAAATAAATCTTAATTCAATATACGGTATAAATAAATTATAGCAATTTACAAAATAGAATACAATTATATAACTGTGTATATGTGTGTGTTATATAGAATATATTATCCGTTTAAGAATAAACGTTAAAAGAGTGTGTAAACTTCCCCAGATTTTTTTTTAAATACGCTAATTATTTGCTCTTAAAATCGATCAAACGAATTATGAAACACAAATAAAAACGAATTTTGAAAATCGACTAGATAATGAAGTAAGTAAATGATTATACAAATCGGTTTCAGACTTTGTACACACATCTTTCAGAAATTTTTAAGGGTTTTAGGTAGATTTCATAAGAAAGCTACCTAATGTAATCGGAACCATGATTTAACTTCCGTAAAATTTGGACATATCTTCGCGTTTCACACCCCCAGACCCCAAAACCACCGTCAGCTCAAAAGTTTTATATATATATACAAATATCGAATTTGTTTACTAAAGTTCCTCCTCTTCATTCGATAAGGGCCCAAAACTTATGTAAGTAAAGGTTTTTGATATCATCAACCGTTGGCCCCAGGGGTGAAAAAATAGGGTTTTGAAGACAAAAAACATCATACCTCTCTTAATAGAGAAGTATCGAATCGGTTTAAAATGGTCGTTAGTCTTCTAAAAATTACCTAAAACTTTTGTCTGCAACAATTTTTGATATGATCAACCCTTACGACAAGGGATGACCAAAATGTTGCTGGAATTGTAAGAAGATGAGGCTTGTCGTATGCTAAACACGTGTAACATTTTTTTTCACATGCAACCGTTGTCGTATTGAGTAAATTTGAAATTTTTTTAAACTTTAAAGTGGAAATCCTTTTTATCCCCTACTTAACACCGGTGAAATCTACCTCCGCCTTTCGGCGGAAACAGATTTTTTTAATGTTTCTGGAATCAAGGGGTTGTGAAATGTTGACATCGGCAAAAAAACCGGCAACGAAATTTTAACCAAACTATGTAACAAAAAACGGAAAAAATTCTATTGTTATTAAAGGCAGAAGATAAGAAGAAAATTGTATACGGATAAATTAATCCATAGAGAAAAAAGAAGAGAAAACCTCCAGCATTTCTATTTCTGAGCTTGAAATCAAATATACTGAAATATGAAAGTACGTTAATTCCAGTACGATACTTTCTGATGATAGAAATTGCCAATTCTGATAATATATTGTTATGCGGAGATAATACGTACTCTGAGTTCATGCGAATTTTTTTTTTTCATTGAATTTACAAAACGTGTTATCTTATTTATTGCATCTTATTACTTTCCTATTAACATATTGAGATTTTTCTTCTAGAGCCAGAAAATGAAATATATTGATGTTAATGTTATAATAATCAGAAAACTAAACTTTTCAATTGCGAATTGGAAAAACAATTTATGATAATATCGATGTGCAAAATAATTTCTAGTATCGACCGGAAGACAACGATGTCCGCCATTATCTGTTTAAATATACCTATATTCCTGCTGAATCACCACCGTTTAAATTCACATAAATATAATTACACTAACGCGGGGATGCGCCAAACTCACATCTATTTCGTAATTTTGCGAAAACTAACAAAGATTCATAACTTACTTGTGGATTCCTAATCACAGTGTCGACGAAATTAAGCGTACGACTGAACTATACTACTGAAACCGCATACCGGTTAAGTTAGAGTGTCACGAAATACTCTCCATAATTTGGACACGGTTTTACTGCCTGGTCAAACGGGAGGTCGTATTACATTTAATAACGTATCGGTCAAACCGTCTCATAGGGAGTATAAAAAGCAATCGTTTATTTATCAACATATGCCGCCAAATATAAATTGTTATAAACTTTTAACGGTTTATTGTTCCGCTTATCGTTATTAGACTGTTAAATATGTTATCCGCACAAACTTCACGTAAATAAATGTATAGCTATTACCTCGTCGCAAAATATTTTCAGATCTTTGGTGTGCCGTTTCAAGGATGAATATTTCTTTGAACTGTTTTAAATATAGAAAATTTTAGCGTCTAACTAAAGTCTATTGTCGTTCAACCGTTTGATTTTCCACAGTCTAATTTATGTTCTTATCCTCGGATCTGTGCTGTTGTGCGAACATCAACGCTTAAGAATTTCGACATTGACGATTGACATTGGAGATTGGAGATAGATTGGAGATCGTCATCTCTATCTGAATCGGTTTATCGTTCTACTGTAGAAATCGTAAATGTTTTTCTTTATTTTCTAAATCGTAAACGAATTGCAAGAACCAATTTTAGTATAGTATAATAATTTATTTCACATATATAATAAACGACGGTTAAAATAACAATGAATATAGAAGTTTGTACGTAAATTGACAAATAAAAATAAACGACTAAATTCTTATACGATATTGAAAAGGTAAAATTAAGCGAGAATAAAATTTCATCGCAATACAGCATTATTATTCGTATCGATAGATTTCAGTGGTGATCAATATTATTAATAAATAACGTAATAATATTAACGATAACATAATATTAATAAGTTTGAAATGACAACAATAAGTTTCATCGGAGGCTCTAAGAGAAAAATGTAATTATTATTTACACGTGAAAACTTTAGATCGGAATGAAAGTGACAATAATTACGTATTCCCTAATTACCTTAATTCCTTGTTTAGCATTATCTCATTTTTTATCATATTTATCGATAATGATTTATAATATTTTGTTGCTTGTTTGAATTTTATCTGTAACTTTTGCGGAGTAAGAAGATAATTTTTTTCAAATTCATTAAGATACAACTTTCTACATAAGTGATAATAGATCGGTTGATTGTATAAGTCATATCGGCCTGACTTTTAGTAATTAACCGCATGACGTGTAGTAACCGTTTCATGCGTAATTAAAAACTTAAAAATCTACCTTTAAATTCTGCGTTGTATTTAACGGTGTTTTTCGTTTCTTACATTTGAGTTTCCTGGAACAATTTTAAATTTATTGGGAATGACCAACAAATTTTCTCTAATATTACAGAAATCACTGAGATCATTTGAATTAACCGCTTTAAAAAAATCGTTTGTACTTAATGAAACGCATAGATAATAAAAAGCCATTATATTTGAAAAAAAAAATTAAACATTGGAGGATTTAAAAAAATGTGTTCAGTAATGTATTTAAAATGTAAATCGTAAATTAAAAACCCCTTTTTAGCTGTAGTTCATCAAGCCATTTTTGGCTTGATCTGGGCTTGAACTGGGACTTTTGTCCCGGTCGACATTATTAGCTTCGGTAGGTAACTGTTTAAAAAAAAAAAATATTATTAATATTCCCATGCTGTGCTTATAAATATTGTTAAACTGGTTTAACTGAATTTATTTTTAATTATGTTATCTAAAATATTTTTTGTGTAATGTTATAACGAAGTGAATTTAGGATTTTTTTAAGTTTAAATTTTTTTAGTAGAACAAAATATAATTTATTATTACTTTTTATATATCTAAAGTTCATTTAAATCAAACCCGATAAAAAATATAGGTCTTCATAAAAAATTTATGAACTTCCGTTTATAAAGCCTTTTATTAATGTCGTTTCCTTTAGATTCCAATACAAAAAATTAAATTTTAATTTAACGCTTTTTATTAGAATTTATTATCATAAGTAAAAGTAAATATTTATTGTCTTTTTAAAAGCTTTTATTTAACTCGCTTTAGGAATAATCAAATTTTGCAACTGCCTATATATTTGATTTATGGGATGAAAATCAATGAAATTTGGTTCACTGACAATACAGCACTACGTTGTCGAAATTTGATATGATCCACCAGCACGCCAAGCGCCAACCAAGCGCTTCGCCTATGCTAAATTGAAAATTTTCATTTCTCATCAACTATCGTATGAAAATGATTCAAATTTGGTACACGTATGTAACTTCGATGTGTAAAAATAAATATGTTTTTTTTTTACCCTTAAAAAAATACAAAAATATATTTGATTACATGTAAAAAATTATTTTTTTAAAAATCTTTTATTTAACTAATATTAATATTAACATTAATAAAAAAAGGAAACAAATTAGATAATCTCCCTAAAAAGTAAAAAATTAGAATTAAATCAAATTGAGAATTTTAAACAAAAAAATATAATATATTAACAAATATAAAAACGCACTGAACAGTAAAAAAATAAATTATATAAATATATAATAAATAACCGACAAATAAATGTAATAATTATTAAATTTTAATAATTAAATTAACTTTTAAATTTAAAGTAATAAAATATTTAGTTAAATAAAAGCGTGGCGCAGTTTTTATAACGATGTTTTCGAATAAGTATTTATAGACATTTGCTGTATTTAAAAATTTTTTTTTTGTTTAACGAGGTTGTTTAGTATATGTATATACTTTATTTATCTGTAATAAAATAACTCAAGTTTTTAATTCTTTGACGGTTCAAATTTGCACAGAGATGACCTTTAAGGTTTAATAAGATTAAAAATAAAAATTAAATTTAGAAATCTTGCGCAAAGTTGACGGTAATCTGAAAAATTATTAATTATTATCGTTATTATAATCGTAATCGTAATTATGAATTCGTTAAATAAAAATTCATAATTAATTAAAATGAAACTTTTAGCGGAAAGAGTGTGTTCAGTTTGGCTTAGATTACAAGCAGAATTCGAAGATGAACTCCAACTATGTGATAACACGTACAAAGAAAGCGAGCGGGTGCATTTTCCAAGATTGTTACTTGTAGCTAGTCGGTCTCAACCGGAGAGGTTCCAGCAGACCTTTCCGCCTCCTCGCGTCGTTATTGAAAATGAAAATGAAGATTATTTGTTGTAAAAATAAATGTTGTGTTGTTTTAAATAGATATAAAAACTGTGCCGCGCTGTTATTTAACTAAATATTTTCATTACTTTTAATTTTAAAATTTAATAATTATTACATTTATTTATCGGTTATTTATTAGATATTTATATAATTTATTTTTTTACTTTTTAGTGCGTTTTTATATTTGTTAATATATATTTTTTTGTTTTTGTTTAAAATTCGCAATCTTACTTAATTCTTATTTTTTACTTTTTAGAGAGTTTTCCTAATTCGTTTCCTTTTTTTATTAATGTTAATATTAATATTAGCGTTTGATATTTATTTTCTACGATATGAAAATTCACTTTAAAGATTTTTTTTGGCTGTCAGTACGTTGTAAAATAGTAAATTTTTTTAATAACTAAACATTAATTCTATATTCTAAAATAATCTTGCAGGTGACTTATTAAAGAGTAACATTCTTATGTTATATTTTTACATATACGCTTAAATTTTCTTGAATTTTAAAAAGTACCTTAAGCTTTTTTTGTATTAACCCACCGGGTCGGTCTACTGGTGAACGGTCTTCCCAAATCAGCCGATTTGGTAGTCGAGAGTTCCAGCGTTAAAGTCCTAGTAAAGTCAGCTATTTTTACACGGATTTGACTATTACATCGTGGATACCGGTGTTCTTTGGCGGTCGGGTTTCAATTAACCACACATCTCAGAAACGGTCGATCTGAGACCGTACAACACCACACTCATACATATCATCCTCATTCATCTTCTGAAGTATTATCTGAACGGTAATTACCGGAGAATAAACAGGAAAAAAAGAGAAGTTTCTTTTGTAAAAAACGGCATCTTATTTTTTCAAACAGATTAATAAGTAACTGTAATACGACTGAAAGTTTTGAAGCGTAACGCTAAATTCTGTTTGAAAACAGACACAAAATTTTCAGGCACCAATATTTCCAGTGTGCACCCCTACAGACAAGTGGGTAAGATGGTACCCGATTTTACATTTATTAGTTTTCTTCTATCATTAACCATATATTTTAGTCAAAGTTAAATTTTTTCTTTATAAAGGTAATACACGCCGGTCTATTAATTTTTGCATAAGTAACATATCGTCAGGATCTGCAGAAACCAATTACTTAATTTTTATTTCATAATTTAAACGCTTTTATTTGATGGAAATATAAGTAATAAGTCGTGAATATTTAAATACAAATTGGAGTATTTTAAATAAAGGTTTGTCAACTGTGAAACCGGGAAAGTTATGACACTTTAAATTGAGTTTAACAAACAACAATTACAGTTAACGATGAAACGATAATTCCAGTGAACAGATCGTTTGAAGTTACGAATTACTGGAGAAATATTTTGTTACTGAAAGGCAAAAAAGTTTTGCGTTATATTTTGTGTTTTCCTCGAAAAAAAGGGATTTAGAAAATAATCTTCTACGAGATTTCGTGTTATTGTTGGCGATTTAAATCGCTGCGTTTAAGCGTACCAGAATACATGTTGTGCTGCTATTATAGGTAAAACAATAATTACATAAGTTTCAGCTCGACCTAAAAATGATAATAATCGTTATAATAAATTGAACGTTAATTTAATTACTTATCCTTAGAAATAGGTTAAGATTCACGGTATAGAATCCGTAGGAATCTATTTTTATTTCGTCGTTACGGAGTTGTCTAACAAACAGCATTACCTGTTAAATTATAAAAATTCATTATTATTTGTTTTAACAATAAAAATAGTTTCTAACTTCTGACGATATAAATTATTAAAAAAAAATCGATAACAACGTTAAATAAATAAATATTTTATTCTGATAATTCAGAAACGGATAGATATAAAACGCTATGGATAAAAAACCGATGTAAAGTCGATAAAAAAATATATTATTTTGAAAAATTTGATTTCAATATGAAGCAGTACGTGGCAAAAAATTTTACGATTCTAATAAATAATTAATTAAAAAATCAAAATTACCGATATTCAAGCTAGTAAAAATTCACCGAGCAAAGTTTTGGATAATGTTAATTGTTAATTTGGCTGAGCTACTTTCCGCTAAATAAAAAATAAAAAGGTGTTTGATTTTAATTTTTTAGTCTTCCTTTAACATAAAAAAAAAAATATTAGAATTATACTTCTAGAACACATTATGTTATCTACGATAAAAAAATCTGATGTGTACACCGCATGACTTCCTTGTACGCCTATTAAATTATATATACGCATATTTTGATGCGTTTCATTTAAACTTATTTAATTTGAAAGTGAGGTACGATCCTTCAGTTCTTTATTAAAGTAGACGGTTACACGATCGCAATGCGGTGGAACCACATTTTATCACACATTTTTGTGGTGTACGTATCGGCATTTCATATTTATATAATAATTTTGTTTCCTGTCGTTCAAGTGTTTACGTGTCGGATCTGTAGCCATGGACACGTCGATTGGAGTTCGATTTCACGCACAGTTTTTTTTTCAATTTAAATATATTGATTTATTAAAAATTTTAACCTCTGTAAATTTTTTTAATTAAATGAAAAGTAGAAAAAATGTTATTTCACTAATAACTTTTGATTTTTTCATATTTCTTTTTTTATTATTATTATTGAATTATTATTTATTGTAATTTTTTTTTACGATCAGAGTTTAATAATTATTAATAAATAAATATATTTGAATTAAAAAAAAAACAAGTTAAAAAAATGTATATGAAGTTGAATTCGAATTGTTTCCCCTTGTATGAACTAAATATTTCATTAATTAAAATTTTATTTAGCTGTAACGTGGAACCGATGAAAATAAGTACCGCTTATGATGTATCGTTGAAAATCTCTCGATTACGGATTATTACGGAAGTTAAAAACAGTCTAAAATCCAAATGTTTTGGAGTTTGGGCCTTTTTGGACACTTTCGGTTCAGTCGATTGCAATCAAAAAGGAGGTGCGCACGAGATGTTACAACAGTCCTAAATCCAAAATTTCAACATTCTACGGCAATCGTTTTTGAGTTATGCGAGATACATACGTATCTCACATGATATACGTATCGGCGTGACGTACGTAACGCCGAAACTTGTCAAAATGGATTTAGGTATGGTCAAATGGATATTTCCGGTGAAATCTGAAAACCGAAATTTTTCGCGATCACAATTCTTCCTTATTTCGTAGAAGAATGTAGAAATCAGTGTAAAATCATTTGAAAGCTGTAACTTGAAAAAAAAAGTGTATATATATATATATATATATACGGGCTTACACTTATAAGAATTTTTTTCTGACTTTTTATTCTAATGTCATCTCCCAAAATAGTGCCCTTTGTCCTTTTCTGGTAGAACTATATATACATACAGATTGATCCCGAGGAAAGTGAACATATTTGGAAACTGATTCTAGAGCTTGAAATAATGAACAAAAGTCAATACAAATATATTTTCGAAATGTTTTGTTATGAGATTACGGGAAGCAAAAAATTTCGAATGAATTTTATTTTCACATTTCATTTCATGATTTTATTTCTGGTGAAAGGAGCTCTTACTAAAAATTTTTAAGGCTTTATGTATAAGAAGTAAACTTGATGGTTTGTAATGGTTCTGGACCTGACAGCTCTATTAAAACTCATATAAGTGTATCTTCCGTAGTTTTCATGATGTCCAACGTTAAAGAGAAAACTCGGTGAAGAAAAACATATTTTATTAGTAAGTTAATTATAAATGAATAGTACATTAATAAAGTAGTATAACTTTATTAATGACTAATAAATGTGTAAATGTCACTATCAGACTGGTGAGAATTTAATTTTGAGAAAATTAATGTTTTTTTTTTCGTTTTCCGTCATTTGACTGGTTTGATGCAGCTCTCCAAGATTCTCTATCTAATGCTAGTCGTTTAATTTCGGTATACCCCCTACATCCTATATCCCTAATAAATTTGTTTTACATATTCCAAACGTTGATTGCCTGTACAATTTTTTACTTCTACCTGTCCCTCTAATATCAAAGCGACTATTCCAGGATGCCTTAATATGTGGCCTATAAGTCTGTCTCTTCTTTTGACTATATTTTTCCAAATGCTTCTTTCTTCGTCGAATTGCCGCAAGACCTCTTCATATGTTGCTTTATACACCCATCTAATTTTTAACATTCTCCTGTAGCACCACATTTCAAAAGCTTCTAATCTTTTCTTCTCAGGGACTCAGATCGTCCAAGTTTCACTTCCATATAAAGAGACTTTCAAAAATCTTTACCTGACATTTAAATTAATTTTTTATGTAAACAAATTCTTACTGAAGGCTCTTTTAGCTTGTGGTATTCGGCATTTTATATCGCTCCTGCTTCGTCCATCTTTAGTAATTCTACTTCCCAAATAACAAAATTCTTCTACCTCCATAATCTTTTCTCCTCCTATTTTCACTTTCAGTGGACCATCTTTCTTATTTCTAATACATTTCATTACTTTCATTTTGTTCTTGCTTATTTTCTTTTGTAGGACTTCATCTACGCCGTTCATTGTTTCTTCTAAATCCTTTTTACTTTCGGCTAGAATTACTATATCATCAGCAAATTGTAGCATCTTTATCTTTTCACCTTGTACTGTTACTCCGAATCTAAATTGTTCTTTAACATCATTAACCGCTAGTTCCATGTAAAGATTAAAAAGTAACGGAGATAGGGAACATCCTTGTCGGACTCCCTTTCTTATTACGGCTTCTTTCTTATGTTCTTCAATTATTACTGTTCCTGTAAACATTAGCAATTGTTCTTCTATCTCTGTATTTGAACCGTAATTTTTTTTAAATGCTGAACATTTTATTCTAGTCTACGTATCGAATGCCTTTTCTAGATATATAAATGCCAAGTATGTCGGTTTGTTTTTCTTTAATCTTTCCTTCTACTATTAATCTGAGGCCTAAAATTGCTTCCCTTGTCCCTATACTTTTCCTGAAACCAAATCGGTCTTCTCCTAACACTTCTTCCTTTCTCCTCTCAATTCTTCTGTATAGAATTCTGGTTAAGATTTTTGATGCGTGACTAGTTAAACTAATTGTTCTGTATTCTTCACATTTATCTGCTCCTGCTTTCTTTGGTATCATTACTATAACACTTTTTTTGAAGTCTGTTGGAACTTCCCCTTTTTCATAAACATTACACACCAGTTTGTATAATTTATTAATCGCTTCCTCACCTGCACTGCGCAGTAATTCTACAGGTATTCTGTCTATTCCAGGAGCCTTTCTGCCATTTAAATCTTTAAATGCGTTCTTAAATTCAGATTTCAGTATTGTTTGTCCCATTTCATCCTCTTCGACTTCTTCTTCTTCCTCTATAACACCATTTTCTAATTCATTTCTTCCGACATGATACGGTACAACTGATGTTTAACTGTCAGAATGATTGCATTTGAATGGTACCACAGTCCATCAAATTTTGACTAATGAATCGGACATGAAGAATGTTTTTGCCTAAAACACGTCACTGTTGAATAAAAGGACAACAGGGTGGAAGTGTGCTGCGATCTTTTAAGGTGAATTGAAACTGGTTTTCTAAAAAAATGTCTACTGGTGATGAATCTTGGATATTTATGTACGATCCAGAAACAAAATGCCAGAGCAAGGAGCGGCACACTTCAAATTCACTACGTCCCGTAAAAGCAAAAATGAGGAAATCATAAATCAAATCCATGTTAATTTGTTTTTTCGATTGTAATAGCGTTGTCCATAAGGAATTTTTGCCTATAGGAAAAACTTTAAATCAATATGTTTATCGAGAAATTCTTGAACGACTGCAGGAGAAAGTTGATCGCGTAAGAACAGCCATCAAAGACAACTGGATGCTGCACCTTGTCACACTGCATTCTTCAATTAATGAGTTTTTGGTTAAAGAAAAAAAAAACATTCCTGTAGTTCCTCTACTACCTTATTCACTTAATTTGAATTCCTGATGTTTTTCTGTTAATGAATGTAAAAAAACATCTCAAAGGATACGATTTTGGAACAGTAGAAAATATTTTTAAAAAATGTAAAGGATAATTCGGTTTCTGAGTTCCAACATTGCTATGATGAATTGGAAATCCATTTGAAGTGTTACATGACTTCCCAAGGGAATTGTTTCGAAGGTATAATCCAGAAGGAATCCAGGTATAATCCGATCGTAAATAAAAAGTTTTTCTGAACCGGTCTGATTACTTTATTTACAGATGTCGTATTATTTGTGATTCATGTTTGCGGAAAAAATGAAACATTAATTAATTAATTTAGTTCACACATTTTGTACAAGGTTTATGTTTTTTTTTTCAAGGTCCGATCGGTCACAAAATTAAAACCATAGCGAATATAAAAATTTTTTGTTTGTAACAAGTACTTAACATAGTTATGCTATTTCTCTACATAGTCACCACTCCGATTTAGACATTTGTCGTAGCGTGGTACCAAATTTCCAATACCCTCGTCATAGAACAGAGCCGCCTGTGTTTTCAGCCATTTTCTACGTTGGTCTGCAACACGATTTCTACGCCAAAATGTTGTCCTCCTAGCCAGCGTTTCATGCGAGCAAGGAGGTTGGAGCTAAGTCCGGGCTGTATAAAAGTGTTGATCAAACACTTCCCGATGAAAATTGTGCCGGAGCTTCTTTGTTACAGCTGCAGTGTGCGGCCGAGCATTGTCATGGAGAAAGACAATTCCTGATGACAACATTCCTTTCTGCTTATTCTGAATTGCCCTTCGTAGATGTTGAAGAGTCACGCAGTATGAGGTCGTGGCCATGTTCCATGAATTCCACCAAGAGAACGCCATTCCGGTCCCAGAACACAGTTGCCATACGCTTTCTGTTGGAGAAGGTTCGCTTGAACTTCTTCGGTTCAATGGGAGAATGCATCTGCTGTTTGGATTGTTCTTTTGTTTCTTCAGTTTCGAAATGGACCCGTGTCTCGTCCCCTGTCACAATTTTGTTCAAAAAATCTTCTCCTTCATTGCGGTAGTGCTCGGGAAACGTAAGGGAGGCGTCCATTCTATTGTTTTTTGATGGTCAGACAGCATCTTGGGAATCCATCTCGTACACAGTTTGCGGTACTGAAGTCTCTCGCTCACAACGGTGTAGAGAGCTGACCTTGAAATTTTAGGAAACGAATCGCTCAATACAGAAATTGTGAACCGACGATTTTCTTGAACTGCCTCATCTGCTCGCATCCTTCCCTGACCGCCTGCATCATGAACATCTGCACGTCCTGCTTTAAAGTTCCTGCAACGCATATGTGCAAAGGTTCATCCGATTTTTGCATGGGTTTTTAGTTCGTGACCGATCGGACCTTGGAAAAAAAATAATTCTCATAATATCGATAATTTTATATTTTTCTTTTTTGAAATGTGAAATTTTTTTGTTATATAGAGAATGGTTTATTCAGCCAGGTACAGATGAAATAAAACCGGCTGCCACATTAATTAGGCCAGAAAGATTATGTGATACTTTGCAGATTATTGCTGAAAAAGGCGGTGATGAACTTTATAACGGAACATTAGCTAAAACTTTTATTGAAGATATTCAAGATATGGGTGGTATTATTACACTTGAAGATTTGCAGAGATACAAGTAAGTTTCATCAATTAATAGAATATATACTATGTTCTTTACTGTCATCTATTTTTTTATTTGTGGTGTAAAATTAAAAGTTAATACCTCTCCGCACTGTCCAAATATGCATTCTGGGCATCTTGTTTTGTTACTGAATGTCATAAAAATGTGAAAAAAATTCAAATATATTTTTTTTGTCTTCAGTCATTTGACTGGTTTGATGCAGCTCTACAAGATTCCCTATCTAGTGTTAGTCGTTTCATTTCAGTATACCCTCTACGTCCTACATCCCTAACAATTTGTTTTACATATTCCAAACGTGGCCTTCCTACACAATTTTTTCCTTCTACCTGTCCTTCCAATATTAAAGCGACTATTCCAGGATGTGGCCTATAAGTCCGTCTCTTCTTTTAACTATATTTTTCCAAAGGCTTCTTTCTTCATCTATTTACCGCAATACCTCTTCATTTGTCACTTTATCCACCCATCTGATTTTTAACATTCTCCTATAGCACCGCATTTCAAAAGCTTCTAATCTTTTCTTCTCAGATACTCCGATCGTCCAAGTTTTACTTCCATATAAAGCGACGTTCCAAACATATAACTTCAAAAATCTTTACCTGACATTTAAATTAATTTTTGATGTAAACAAATTCTTACTGAAGGCTCTTTTAGCTTGTGGTATTCGGCATTTTATATCGCTCCTACTTCGTCCATCTTTAGTAATTCTACTTCCCAAATAACAAAATTCTTCTACCTCCATAATCTTTTCTTCTCCTATTTTCACATTCAACGGTCCATCTTTGTTATTTCTACTACATTTCATTACTTTTGTTTAGTTCTTGTTTATTTTCATGCGATAGTTCTTGAGTAGGACTTCATCTATATGCCGTTCATTGTTTATTCTAAATTCTTTTTACTCTCGGCTAGAATTACTATATCATCAGCAAATCGTAGCATCTTTATCTTTTCACCTTGTACTGTTACTCTGAATCTAAATTGTTCTTTAACATCATTAACTGCTAGTTCCATGTAAAGATTAAAAAGTAACAGAGATAGGGAACATCCTTGTCAGACTCCCTTTCTTATGTTCTTCAATTGTTACTGTTGCTGTTTGGTTCCTGTACATGTTAGCAATTGTTCTTCTATCTCTGTATTTGAACCCTAATGTTTTTAAAATGCTGAACATTTTACTCCAGTCTACGTTATCGAACGCCTTTTCTAGGTCTATAAACGCCAAGTATGTTGGAGAAGTTGTCCGGAGCAAATAATATCCCTAAAATTTATGATAGACTTAAACAAAAGACGAAAAAAACAACTAATTACCTTCATCGACTTAAAACGTGATAAAATTAATTTTAACCGATACCAAGTCCAGAGTGAAATTCAGAGGTGAACTCTCTTGACCCTTCTCCATAAAAACTGTTTTGAGGCAAAGAGACGGCCTCTCACCACTCCTTTTTTAACTGCGCCCTCGAATTTGTCATGAGAAAATGGTATGAAATAAATCCCAAAAATATAAAAATGGGTACTAAGAAAAACTCCATCGCACTAAATCGCCTGTGTGCAGATGACCTTCCTGTTTTAGCAGATAATATTCAAGAAGCCAAAACACAAATCATGAGCTTCAAATCCAAGCACAAAAGGTTAGGGCTTCATATCTCTTTGGAAAAAACTGAACTAATGGCCATAGATCCTCTGGTAATAGAGCACATTACGGTAAAACAATCAGAAAATTAAAATAGTAAAACAATTTAACCTTTTCAGATCATGTAGCCATTGAACTGGCTACATGATCTGTAGCCAGTTTCTAGGTCTATAAACCCCAAGTATGTCTGTTTTTTTCTTTAATCTTCCTTCTACTATTAATCTGAGGTCTGAAATATCTTCCTTTGTCCCTATACTTTTCCTGAAACCAAATCGGTCTTATGCTAACACTTCTTCCACTCTCCTCTCAATTCTTCTGTACAAAATTATAGTTAAGAATTTTGATGCACGACTAGTTAAACTAATTGTTCGGTATTCTTCACATTTATCTGCCCCTGCTTTCTTTGGTATCATTACTATAGATGGTTATATATTTCAGTACAATTATATATGACTTGTTTTGTTTTTTTTTTTATTTTCAGGCCGAAATGGAGAGAACCGACCCGAACAACTTTACATGGAGAACAGACCGTGTACGCATCTCCACCTCCTGGCAGCGGAGTTTTATTAGCATTTTTTAAAAATATAATTGACGGATATAAAATGGATGCTTCCAGCGTTTCTAACATTAATTCTACGATATTAACTACACATAGGATGGTTGAAGCCTTTAAATATGCTTTCGCTCGTAGAACAGAACTCGGCGATCCGGATTTTGTCAATATTACATCGGTAAGATTTTAAAATTGCTTGTAACCGATTCAAATCCAGTTATTTTGTTGTATAGTAATTTTTTTATTACGGATTGAACGCTTAACTATCCTTACAGTTTTCTTTCAGTTGCTGTGAACGATTTGATAGATAATATTGAAACTGTATTTTGTTCATTAAAATTGAATAATTTTAGAGTTCTAATCATAAGAAAAACCCTAAAATAAAAGTGGTTTTACCGGTGTGTGTGTGTGTGTGTGTGTGTGTGTGTGACATTTATTATGTATGTTAATAATCATTGATCAAATGTAAAGAGAACTTAACGATTTGAAAGTTTTATCATCGTAACGAATGTTGATCTTACCTTACCAGAGATTCATTTCTCTCTCTTTCTCTTTTACCTCCTTTCCTTCTAATGTGAACATTTTTTTTAGGTAGATTTCATAAGAAAACTACCTATTGTAATGGGTACCATGAACGTTTCATATCCCTCAGACCCCAAAACCTTCAAAGGCGTATATATATATATATATATATATAAAATTACAAAATAAATTAAATAACACCTTATTTTTTTTATTCCAAAAGCACTTTCGTCGGAATCCACATCATCGGTTATATATAAGATATATTATATATATATATATATATATATATATATATATATATATATATATATATATATATATATACTTCATTCATTTGAATGCAGCTCTCCAAGATTCCATATCTAGTACTAGTCGTTTCATTGCGGTATAACCCCCCTAACAATTTGTTTTACATATTCCAATTTTTGCCGGCATGCACAATTTTTTCCTTTTACTTGACCGTCTAATATTAAAGCGACTATTCCAGGATGGCTTAATATATGGCCTCTTGTTTTAATTATATTTTTCCAAATGCTTCTTTCTTCATCGATTTACTGCAACACCTTTTAATTTGTCACTTTATCCACCCGTCATATTTTTAACATTTTCCTATAGCACCACATTTCAAAAGCTTCTAATATTTTCTTCTCAGATACTTCAATCGCCAAGTTTCACTTTCATATAAAGGTTCGCTTCTAACGTATACTTTCAAAAATGTTTTCCTGACATTTAAATTAATTTTTGATGTAAAGGAATTATACTTCTGATTCGCTTGTGCTATTCGTCATTTTATATCGCTCCTGTTTCGTCCATTTTTATTAATTCTACTTCTCAAATAACAAAATTCTTCTACCTCTGTAATCTTTTCTCTTCCTGTTTTTACTTTCAGTGGTCCATTTTTTGTTATTTCTACTACATTTCATTACTTTCGTCTTATTCTTATTTTATTTTCTTGCGTAGGACTTCATTGTTCCTTCTAAATCCTTTTTATTCTCAGCTAGAATTACGATGTCATCAGCAAATCGTAGCATCTTTATCTTTTCACCTTGTATTGTTACTCCGAATCTAAATTGTTCTTTAACATCATTAACCGCTAGTTCCATGTAAAAATTAAAAAGTAACGGAGATAGGGAACATCCTTGTCGGACTCCCTTTCTTATTACGGCTTCTTTCTTATGTTCTTCAATTGCTACTGTTGCTGTTTGGTTCCTGTACATGTTAGCAATTGTTCTTCTATCTCTGTATTTGAACCCTAATTTTTTTAAAATGCTGAACATTTTATTCAAGTCTACGTTATCGAATGCCTTTTCTAGGTCTATAAACGCCAAGTATGTCGGTTTGTTTTTCTTTATTCTTCCTTCTACTATTAATCTGAGTGCTAAAGAAAATTGCTTCCTTTGTCCCTATACTTTTCTTGAAACAAAATCTGTCTTCTCGTAACACTTCTTCCACTTTCCTCTCGATTCTTCCGTACAGAATTCTAGTTAAGATTTTTGATGCGTGACTAGTTAAACTAATTGTTCTGTTTAATCTTCTGATTTATCTGCTCCTGCCTTCTTTGGTATCAGGAATTTGTCACTGTAGATTTAATTGGAACTGAACCTGTGTTTAAAGCGACTGTCAAAAGTATTAGATCGATGGGAATTATTCATGTTAACAATAAATTGTTGCCTAGTGTATTGCAAATTAATTATTATTTATTTTTTATTTTGTTTGTTTTAAAATAGAATTTAAATATTTCAGTTCGTAAATGAGTTAACGTCGAAAGAGTATGCCGATTATATACGTAAACAAATAAGAGATGATCGTACGTTTAACGAAGCAAGTCATTATGGAACTGCTCATATCTCAGTTGTATCACCAGATGGAGATGCAGTTTCTGTTACTAGCACCATTAATCTTTAGTAAGTTTCATTTTGTAATCGGTTATTTGACGCCTTGCTAAAGGCATCATTTTCATAAGATTATGTAATTAATATCTTCTAATAAAGCTACAACATGTTAAAGAAGCGTATATCTAAATTATGTTAAATTGAGATTTTACTCCAAAATTTGTGATTTTCTAAGCAATGGAGGGGGGTGTGGCTAAAACACAAGATTCCAAAAATTTCACCTTACGGGCAATAAAAATATTGTCATTTATCAGTTTAGTATTGAAGTTATAACTACTATTATACTATACTGTATACTATCGGCACTGATGTCAGTATATACGACGTTTAGAAATAAAGTAATGAGACCGGTTCAGAAAACGTTTTTATTTACAATCCGATTTGAAATAGTTCCTTCAGAAGCCACGGCAACGCTTCAAACGGTTTTCCCAACCTTCATAACGGTGTTCGAATTCAGAAATGGAAATATCCTTCAACCGGTCGGTTACATTTTTAAAAATATATATTCTACTTTTTCGAAACGGTGTCCTTTGAGGTGTTTTTTTTTAAAGTCGGAAACAGGGGAAATGTCGCAAGGACTCAAGTTAGACGAATAAGGTGGTTGAGGAACTATAGGGATGGTTTTTTCTTTGCCGAAAACTCATTAATTGATTGATAATGCAGTGCAATAAGGCGCATTGTCATGATGCAGCACCCAGATATCTTTGATGGCAGTCTCAGGCGGGCAACTCTTTTAAAGAATTTCTCAGAAAAACATATTCATTTACAGTCTGTCCTGTAGGTAACCCATCAGGTTAGTCTATACGTCTTCCCAAATCAGCCAATTTGGAAGACGACAGTTCCAGCTTTCAAGTCCTAGTAAAGTCGGTAGTTTTTTTCACACGTATCGTTGATACCGGTGTTCTTTCACGGTTGTGTTTCAATTAACCGCACATCTCAGGAACAGTCGAACTGAGAATATACAAGACTACACTTCATTTACACTCATACATATCATCCTCTGAAGTATTATCTGAATGGTAATTACTGGAGGCTAAACAGGAAAAAGAAAGCCTATCCTGTAGGCAAATACTCCTTATGGACAGCGCTGTTACTATCAAAGAAACAAATTAGGATGGTTTTGATTTGGTCATCCAGAGTGTGGGTTGTTCGCTACTGATTCCCGGTCGTCTGTAATTCCTGGCGGCTAAACAGGATAAAGAAAAAGAAAGTCTAACCTGTAGGCAAATACTCCTTATGGACAGTGCCGTTACTATCAAAGAAACAAATTAGGTCGGTTTTGATTTGGTCATCCAGAGCGTGGATTGTTCGCAACTGATTCCTGATCGTTTGAAAATGCTTTAAACCACCTAAAAACTTTGACTTGTGACAGAGCGTCGTCATTTTCAATTATGAAAACGTTTTGGTCATATTCTTACCGAGTTTAACACACAAAACTTGATTGTGCAATGTTGCTCGTAATTAGTATCGCTCATTTTTGTAAAAAATGTATACAAAAAGTTTACGTCTCATGTGGCGACTAAAAATATTAATAACTAATATAAATCCGCTGTTCATATAACCATATGTTTACTAGTAATTTTACAGTGTTGCCAATTTGGCTGCCCAAAAAAAAAAAATAGTCTCATTACTTTATTTACAGACCTCATACTTCAGAAGAAAATTGCAGAAATCGTTAACTATTTAAATTCTGCATAAGAATCCATTCTTGGTGAAATTTTTTCATTTGATCTTCAGCCAATTTTTAAAAACTTTGTTTTGCCTTATAAGAAGCTGACAGTTGTTACTGCAATAATATTTACTTTAAAAAAATTTGTTAAACATTTCTCATCTCTCATTTAGCAAAAGATTTTTTTCATACTTTGATCGTCCTTTAGTTTTTATAGGAATAACATGTACATTGGGCTGAACAAAAGATGCTAAGCCGTCAAAACCTATCTGGTATGAAAATACTGCGTTAAGATTTGTAATGTTACAACATTTTACGGTAACTATATAATTATCAAACAAGTACTCCGGTTAAGTATTTGACAAATTACTGCCGATAAATCAGACAGAAAAATTAATAAATAACAAATTACTTCAGAGAGTAGAAGAACGCAGATTGTTCTTAAAAAGTAGAAGGCAAACTCTCACTTAAGGGATTAGTTTGAGTCAAATGATTTTACGGTTAATATTCTAGTTGAATAATACTAGATGATTAACTGGAGAAAGCCCTTGACTACAATTTTTAAACTAAGTCGCCAAACCTGCTGGAACTAGCAGTGAACAGATGGCTTGTGATAGATTAACATGGTTACCTGCTAGCCGATGATTTAGATTGAATCGAAAGAAGATTAGTAGAGATGTACGGTATTTATAACAATTTTTTTTTTGTCTTCAGTCATTTGACTGGTTTGATGCGGCTCTCAAAGATTCCCTATCTAGTGTTAGTCGTTTCATTTCGGTATACCCCCCTAACAATTTGTTTTACATATTCAAATGTTGCCGGCATGCACAATTTTCCCTTTTTACCTGTCCGTCCAATATTAAAGCGACAATTCCAGGATGCCTTAGTATGTGGCATATAAGTGTGTCTCTTCTTTTAACTATATTTTTCCAAATGCTTCTTTCTTCATCGATTTGCCGCAACACTTCTTCATTTGTCACTTTATCCGCACATCTGATTTTTAACATTCTCCTATAGTACCACATTTCAAATGCTTCTAATCTTTTCTTTTCCGGTTTCTTTTCCGATCGTCCAAGTTTCACTTCCATATAAAGCGACACTCCAAACATACACTTTCAAAAATCTTTTCCTGACATTTAAATTAATTTTTGATGTAAACAACTTATATTTCGTACTGAAGGCTCGTTTAGCTTGTGCTATTCGCCATTTTATATCGCTCCTGCTTCGTCCATCTTTAGTAATTCTACTTCCCAAATAACAAAATTATTCTACCTCCGTAATCTTTTGTCCTCCTATTTTCACATTCAGTGGTCCATCTTCGTTATTTCTACTACATATTATTATTTTCGTTTTGTTCTTGTTAATTTTCTTGCGTAGGACTTCATCAATGCCGTTCATTTTTTCTTCTAAATCCTTTTTACTCTCGGCTAGAATTACTATATCATCGGCAAATCGTAGCATCTTTACCTTTTCACCTTGTATTGTTACTCCTGATCTAAATTGTTCTTTAATATCATTAACTGCTATTTCCATGTAAAGATTAAAAAGTAACGGGGATAGGGAACATCCTTATCGGACTCCCTTTCTTTTACGGCTTCTTTCTTAATGTTCTTCAATTATTACTGTTCCTGTAAGTATTTGTATCTCTGTATTTGAACCCTAATTTTTTTTAAAATGCTGAACATTTTATTCCAGTCTACGTTATCGAACACCTTTTCTAGGTCTATAAACGCCAAGTATGTTGGTTTGTTTTTCTTTAATCTTTCTTCTACTACTAATCTGAGCGATAAAAATTGTTTCCCATGTCCCTATACTTTTCCTGAAATCAAATCTGTCTTCTCCTAACATTTCTTCCACTCTCCTCTCAATTTTTCTGTACAAAATTCTAGTTAAGATTTTTTATGCATGACTAATTAAGCTAATTGTTCTGTAATTCTTCACATTTATCTTACTTTTAATGCTCTCTTAAATTCAGATCTCAGTGTTGTTTCTCCCCTTTCATCCTCTTCTTCCTCTTCTTCCTCTATAACACCATTTTCTAATTCATTTCCTCCGTATAACTCTTCAATATATTCCACCCACCTATCGTATTATAAATCGGTGTACCATTTTTGTTTAACACATTATTAGATTCTAATTTATTTACCCTAAAATTTTCTCTCGCTCTCTCAGACTGTCATCCGTCTCTTTCTCTCTTCCTCTGTCTCTCTTGTCTTTCTCACTCTCTCATTCTGTCAGTCTTTCTCTTTCTCTCTCTCTCTCTCTCTCTCTCTGTGACTCACATTCACCTCTCAGTGTATCTATCTGTATGTCTGTCCATCTCTCTCTGCTCTCTCACACTGTCTATCTCTCTCCCCTCTGTCTTAATTTCTGTCTCTCTCTCTCCAAGCTCTCCAACCTTTCTGTCTCTCACACCCTCTCTCTCTCTCACTCTTTCTCCCCTTCCTCTGTCCTTCCTCTTGTCTTTCTCGCTCTCTCATTCTGTCAGTCTTTTTCTCTCTCTCTCCCTCTGTCTCACACTGTATGTATGTCTGTCTCTATCTTTCTGTCACTCTCTCTCTATCTCTCTCTCTCTCTCTGTGACTCTGTCTGTCTCTCTCTCTCTCTCTCTCTTCAACCTTTCTGTCTCTCACACACTCTCTCTGTCTCTCTTGTCTTTCTCCCTCTCATTCTGTCTGTCTGAGTGTCAGTCTTTTTCTCTCTCTCCCTCTGTCTGTCAGTCTCTCTCTCTTCAACCTTTCTGTCTCACACCCTCTCTCTCTCACTCTTTCTCCCCTTCCTCTGTCTCTCTTGTCTGTCTCACTCTCTCATTCTGTCTGTCAGTCTTTTTCTCTCTCTTCCTCTGTTTCACACTGTATGTCTGTCTCTATCATTTTCAGAAAATTTTCCTTAACTTTCCTGTATGCTCCGTCTATTTTTCCAATGTTCATTTCTCTTTCCACTTCTGAACACTTTTCTTTAATCCACTCTTCTTTCGCTAATTTGCACTTCCCGTTTATAATATTTCTTAATTCTCCATAGTTCCTTTTATTTTCTCCATCACTAGCACTCTTATATATTCTATGTCCATCCATCAGCTGCAATATATCCTCCGTGTTATAACAAATAGTTGTCGATTTCTACAAAAAAATAATTTGGTACGAATTATACGACTATTTTTTATAATCGCAGATTTTTAACCGGTGTAATGAGTAATAATTAATATTCGCTTTTCTTAATACTTGTTTCAGTTTTGGAGCCGGCATTACATCAAAACGCACCGGTATAATACTTAACAGCGGTATGGATGATTTCTCAGTTCCCGGTAATGTAAACTATTTCGGCTTACAACCGTCACCGAATAATTTTATCGAGCCTGGAAAAATGTCATTGTCATCGGTCAGCCCTACAATAATTGTTGATAAAGATGGTAATGTAACAATGGTTATTGGAGCTTCTGGCGGCACTAAAATTACTACAGCTGCGGCCAGTGTAAGTTTATTAAACTAAAAAAAAAAAAATATTTATTTCTGTATGAATGCTTGAATTCTTGTACATGCGTGTTTTTTTTTTTGTTATAGAAAATTAAAAAAAATGAATTTATTAAAGAAGTTATATTTATGCAAGTCTTTAAAAGGAATGCAAAACTGGCGGGAATATTACAAATCTTTCCTTCGAATCGCAGTGCCTGGACAGTGTCCCTTGCTGCGTATGATTCTGTAATCGGACGTATTTCAAAGGTTTATTTTAATGACGGGTCTAAGTATCAAATTTTGTTATTTTTTATGGACGGATTTGTGTACGGCATTCCTGCCGTACATGCCGAAATGGGTTTGAGCATTCTCAAACCCATTTCTGGGTCCGACCGCGGGAGACTGGGCTTTTAAAACCTCTGCCCCCGATGAAATTGCCCTTCAGACCGTCCATTGAAGTCCTTTCGGTGCTAGCAGGAATACGCCACAACCCTTTAAAAGTGCGTAATGGAAACCGTTCTCCACACATCTTCATTAATTTAGTTTTCCTGTTTAAACCGCATAAAAGACAAATTTTATTAAAAATGCATCCGAATTCAATAATTTTACTTACCTGATCTATAAAAGATGTGTATCCAATAAGTCATGGTAGGTATCTGGATTAACCCACCGGGTCGGTCTAGTGGTGAACGCGTCTTCCCAAATTAGCTGATTTGGAAGCCGAGAGTTCCAGCGTTCAAGTCCTAGTAAAGCCAGTTATTTTTACACGGATTTGAATACTAGATCGTGGATACCGGTGTTCTTTGGTGGGGTTGGGTTTCAATTAACCACACATCTCAGAAACGGTCGAACTGAGAATGTACAAGATTACACTTCATTTACACCCATACATTTCATCCTCATTCATCCTTTTTTTTTTTTTTTTTTTTTCTCTCAGCTCCCCTGGGCCGGACCGACTTGTTGGTATTACGCCGCCCAGGGGAGTGTCTTTAAACTCAAATAGGCCTCCCCACCCACCGGCCATATACCGGCAAGGCAGGTCGGCCTACCGGTTAGCTCTTTTTGAGAGTTCTTTATCAATATTGGCCCCTTGGGGACCCAAAAGGGCAATACTAATACACCACGCCAGACCCAGTTCGCCGCGACGCGGTACCGGGTCCCTTCAGTATTCAGTGTGCTCTTGCCTGACTGTTACCCGTGGAGTCCTTGGTGGCTCATCAGTGCCAACACACCGCAGCATGCTGGACCTCACCAGCAAGGCTGTCCACCCGGTCCTATTCTAGCCAACACCTTGTCTTCTCTCATCGGAGTATTTCTGTAGAACAACTTGTCTAACAAAACTAGCAAAATTATTCCGGTTTGACTCGCTTCTTAGCATGTAGTCTATTGTTGTCTCTGGAGTTATACCTGTGAGTGACTTACTATGTCTAAGTGTGTCCCACCTATTGCACTCAAAAAAGGTGTGCTCAGCATCATCTATCTCGTTGCAGTAGTTGCAAATTGGCTCTTCTCTCTTGCCTATTTTGTGCAGGTAGTTATTGAAGGAACCATGTCCTGTAAAAAACTGCGATAGGTGATGATCAACCTCACCAAATCTTCTCGACAACCACGGCTTGATGTCGGGAATGAGGGTTCTCGTCCATCGACCCACAGCTTCCTGCGACCATCTTTCCTGCCAGATATTATAAACGGCATCCCTGACCTCTTGTTCTGGCTTGCCTTGTGCCCTCTCCACCCTCTTTTTTGCGATTAGGTCAATAGGAGGCGTGCCCGATAACACGCACAGGGCGGCATAGGACACTGTCCTGTATGCGGACACAACACCTAGGAGCACACACCTGTGCGTCCTCGCCAGTCTCTCTTTGTTGCGCCTGATGGCGATAGAGCGCCACCAGGCCGGAACGGCATACATAAGCGAAGACACGACGGTGGTCGCCAGTAAACGGCGCTTTGAGGCCCGAGGGGCATTCTGCGATGACATAATGATGTTTAGACTTTTTATCATCCTTTCTGCCTTGTTGCATACATTGACTATGTGCTCGGTGAATCTACCGTTTTTCTGGAGGATAACTCCTAAGTACTTGATGTTATTCGCTTCTTCTATAGCATGACCGTTGATGGAAATATTGAACGGTTCTACCACTCTTCTACCCGTAAAGGCAATACACCGGCATTTTTCCGTAGACAGTTGCAGACCCCTGGACCTCAACCACTCCTGTATAGTGTCGATGGCCGCATACACCCTCTCCCGCACCTCCAAGACCGTCCTTCCCTCTACGAGGACTGCAAGGTCATCTGCATAAGCCAGCACCTGAACGCCGACAGGAAACTCCTTCTGAAGGAGTTCATCTATAATCACCAGCCACAACAACGGCCCCAAAACAGAGCCCTGCGGAACTCCACCGTGCATTTGAAAATGTACTGTTTCTTCCTGTGCTTCCACCA
Organism: Lycorma delicatula; assembly: GCF_047948215.1. Lineage (NCBI taxonomy): Eukaryota > Metazoa > Arthropoda > Insecta > Hemiptera > Fulgoridae > Lycorma > Lycorma delicatula. The sequence continues at coordinate 43,383 of NC_134461.1, read as the reverse complement.
GACATCCTCTGTTGGACAAGTAACATTCAATTTGCCTACGCAGGTACGGGCTGAGGCCCCTAGCCGCAACTGCGTCATTAATATGACCCCAACCGATAGCCCCGAACGCGTTTTTTATGTCTAGTGATAGCATCAGTGGAATTCTCCTGGTTCGCCAAGTTCCTCTCTTCACCTCGTCGGCCCATCCCGAAATTCGGTAGATAGCCTGCACGGTGGATCGCCCCCGCATAAACCCGTACTGGTTAGGACTGATTCCGGCTCCCTCTTCTAGTTCTTTGATGATGCGGCGAGCCAGCATCTTTTCTACTAGCTTCCCCATCATGTTAAGGAGGCTCAGGGGTCTATAGGTTATATCTTCCTCCGAAGAGGTGCCTTTAGGTAGGAATACCACTCTGGCCTCCTTCCAGCAGTCGGGGAAGTCTCCGTTCTCCATGCCATGGCTGGCAATCTCGAGCATCTCCCAGGGAGCCTTCTGAACCAGCCCCTTGATCACTGCCGCGGGAATCTTGTCCGGGTCAGGGCTCTTTTTGGTTGCCAAACTCCTCGCCGCAAGTTGCAGCTCTTCCATGGTGAATCTTCTATTGTCGCAAGGTGTGGATCTCACGATATCAGGCACTGTATGCGGGAACAACCTGGCTCTCTCCCTTGCAACACTGGTCTTATTGAGGATAGGCATACGTCTCCCGAACTTTTTGGTCACAATACGATATGCCTGGCTCCAGGGATTGCTGTCAAGCTCTTCGCAGAGCCTGATCCAGCAATCCTTTTTACGTCTCTTAATAGTCTTATTGAGCGTTCTTCTTGCCTCGAGGTATCTATTGGCTATTTCCTGGTACCCTTCTCTGTTATTTCTAAGAATACGTTGTTTCCTTCTCCTAAGGGACTGGAGCTCTTGTCTCATTGCTTCAATTTCAGCAGTCCACCAATATACGGAGCGCCTCCTTGTATTGTTAGCTGCCATTCTGTCCATTTCCTGCTTTATTATATTAGATAAAGCCTCAGGTGATTGTTGATGGCTATCAGACAGTCTACTTGCAGTCCTGTTGACGATTTGCTCTATTTGTACTGATGAGAATCTCGGTGGGGGGGAGTGCACTTCACGCCTGAAATCTACGTCTTTCAGATCCAAGATAGTGGCGCGGTGATCGCTCGCTATATCTTCTGAGAGAACCATCCACTGGTACTGATTCCTCCTCCACCTACAGTCCAGGATGGTGAGGTCAAGCACCGACCGATGACCTCTCGCTACGTGGGCGTATCGTCATTAATGCAGATGCAGCCGGCAGTTTCCAGGAGATCGGCAAGGATCTGTCCCCTCCTGTTTGGTGTTTCGACTGCCAGCCGCCACCATTTTGCTGTTAAAATCACCCAACATTACGATCCTCTTGGTTGAATTGGTAATCACACCTTGTAAAGTGTCGATGAAGTTAGTAAAGTCCGCGATCGCAATGTTGGACGAAATGTACACACCCACGAATAGAGTTGTTTCGGTTTCAACAGACACCACGCCACTACCTCTAAACTTGAAATTCCATTGTATACTATGACTTACATCCATAATCGCAACATCTCCCGACATATCAACAGTCCATCCAAGTTTGGCAGCTTCATATTTATTGGGTTCGGTGACCACAAGGAGGTCTACGTTCTTGTCTGCAACAGCACGACTAATTAAGTCGTGAGCGAGAATACTCCTATTGGCATTCGCTAACATAGTCCTAATCATGCAATTTTTTCTTACATTGCCATGCTCCAGTCCTATGTTCACCGCTCTTACAATCGAGGCATTGCTTAGGTTCAAGACAATCCGCTATCTTGTGACCTCTGCTACCGCAGTTGAAGCACAAATCGAGCCTATCTGGGCCCTTACATTCGTGCCTTCTATGGCCCGTGCCCCAACAACGGTAGCACCTGTCTTCATCTTCCCGGATGTACACCCGGCAACTAATCCATCCGATTCTTATTCTTTCCTCGACCAGTTTGCATGCCGCTCTATAAGAGGTCATGACCGTAATATTTTGTGTCTCGCCAAAACCTTTCCTCATGGATGTTATCTTGACTTCCTCGCTAGAACCCACGCGTTTTATAATGGCAGCCATAACCTCTTGCTCTGTTGTGTCATGCTCGACATCTCGGATGTGCACAACAGTTCTCCTTCCAGCTCTGCTTTTTATATCAACGTGAAGGTCGGCAGCCTTGTCCCTCAGGATAGATGTAAATTGTTCCGCTTTCTCTGCACCCTGTATCCTATCGTGAAGCTCCTCGTTACGGCCCTTTCGCAATGAGATGACGTTATTTGCCTCCTCGCTGGTGACAGCATCCTTCATGGACCGGAGGAGCTCCGCGTACGTTTTTCCTTCCGCCTTAACAATCACTGTTCGGCTTTGCTCCGCCGGTGGAGTAGCCTTCTTTATCGGGATTTGATTATTACCGATGTGCCTGGTCCCACCATCCCCTTGGAGAGTTAACACATATACAGGTGTTTCCCTTGCTCTGAAGATATAGGATATGATGTTCTTGGCAAAATTTCCCATACTGCCCGAAGGCAGTATGTACGCTGAATTTGGTGACTGTATAGCTATCTTTTTGAACGCCTTCAATAAACAAGAAAGGGTTTCCTTTTCCGGGGCTCCCGAGTCATAATGTATCTTAAATTTCTTCTTCTTTTCTTCAACGGTTTGGTCTCCTATTAGAGTTATTTCGTCTTTTATGATGTCACCAGCTGCGAGCTTGTTACTTATATCCTGCTCACCTACTCTCCTTAAATCTCTAAGAGTACAAGTGTCTTTGACTTCAGGTGGAAGGTCAGTAACCAACTTTAGCTTGCCCCTAAGTGAGTTAGGCCACCTTTTAGGGAGGAGCTCAATGAGTTCTTCATCACTCAAATCGCTGGTCAAAATATACTCCATGTAATCGTCACCCGCAATAGGGTCTGTTTGGGTAGCTTGGGAAGTCTTTGTGTCTGGAGAGGACAGCTCGGAAAGCGCATTCAGTCCCTCGTATACTCGCCTTAGATCCTGTTCACGGGTCGCAATGTACTTATTCAAACCTGGGCCTAAATGCTGTTTCAACGATATCAGTATCAGACCCAATCGGTATGCTAGACTGCTCACTGTATCGGGTGCCTCTTCTTCCTCCTCGGAAGATCCTTGACGGAGCCTCTTCTTCCCTTTTAGATCGGTTTTCTTGACCGTCGCCGATTTTGTCATGCTGCTGCTACTTTGGGCGGATGTCCCATCCATAGGGATCCTATGGATGGGACATCCGCCCAAAGTAGCCCAAAGTGAACCGCGTCTTCGCATGATATAGTACTGTACTCAGGCGGCCGTCCCAAGTTCTACGAGTACCCACTCGGGGAAGGGGCCCCCCAAAAAATATTTGGGGGGGGGGTCGTGGTGGTAGGGGGTTAGAGAAGGTTTTGGGACGAATTTATGTCCAGGTAGGAAGGAAATCGAGTGGGTAGTTCTCGAGATATTAGTAGAAATGTAATTCCCTATTAAAACAGCTCTGAGGACTTAGAAAAAATCTCTACTAGTACGACGGTAATACGAGAGAATAATTACAAGTCCTTGTTTACTACAATAAACACGCCTGTATGAGCCTGTATATTAACTTAGAAAAATTTCGCTAAGAAATATTATAATATTATACTATTATAACCTCAATAGTATATAATGAAACACAAAAAAGTATCTTCTACTCACTCTTCTGAATTGTATGTAAACAATTCCTCATTCATCCTCTGAAGTATTATCTAAACGGTAGTTACCGGAGGCTAAACAGGAAAAAGAAGAAGGGTATCTGGATTAGTGGTTTAAATTGTTTAGATATTTTTAAACTATATTCACATTTTTTGTATCGGGTTTGTCTAGAACAAGAGCAATTATTTGTTTTTCAATTTTTATAGGTTTTTTATAGCGTCCGGCATATAAATCTGACGATTTTGTAGTAATTGTTATGTTGGCACCACTGTCAATGAGAAGACGGAAATGTTGTACATCGACAGGTCTATTCATGCTGTTTCAGTAGCCGGTATGTCATGGTCGAGTAAACAACAAGCGTTTGTGATTGAAGTCTATTTTAAATATAATGACTCAGTTATTGTAACACAGCGTTTATTTCGCACGCTCAATCATCGCGATGATTGAGCGTGCAATGTCAAATTTTAGTACAAGGTTAAGTGTGTGTGAGGAGTGATGGAAAATATTTGGATGACATAATATTCAAATAAAAAAAATCTAAGTCTCTCTCTCTCTCTCTCTCTCTCTCTCTCTCTCTCTCTCTCTCTCTCTCTCTCTCTCTCTCTCTCTCTCTCTCTCTCTCTCTCTCTCTCTCTCTCTCTCTCTCTCTCTGTCACCCTTTCTCTTTTTATTTTTCTCTCTCTCTTTCTTTCTCTCTCTCTCTCTCTCACTCTCTTTCTCTCTCTCTATATATATATATATATATAAATTCTCTATAAATTGAAAAATTGATCTTTAATTAGATGTATTAAATAGTACGAAACACAGTTTATTATTATCCCTGAAAAATCGTCAGGTTTATATGCCGAACCCTGTAAATGTGATGCAGTCTATGAAACCACGCCGTAAGTAGGAAAACTCACATTTCTAGTTTTCACAGTTTCTAATAAAACACAAAATTGTAAAAATTTTGAAGAAATGAAGACATCTGGCTATCATTACCAACTTTATAAAAATAGTACTAAAATTTGTGTAAAATAATTCGACTGAAACTTGTAATTAATATTTTTTATTTAAAAAATAAGTCTCGTATAAATGGATAACATAATAAAAATATTACGGTACTTTCATCGCAACAAGCTTTGAAGAAACAAAATTCAGTAAGTCACATTACTGACTTGTGACGTGGTTTCAAAAATGCACCGTGTGTACTTCAAGATCCGCTTTTGGTATTTTAAAAACGGAAATATTTGAATTTAGTTATTGAATTCGTTTGACAGATGTTAAAACCTAAAAATCAATTTTTTTTTTTGTTAATTTTTGCTGTTCTGGAAAATAACGCGTGCCGACTTACAGAATTCAGGTTTCATAGACCGTATCACATGTACTTTTCCATCAGTCTACTGATGATGATTGCGTAACAATTTCTGTCGACTAGGCTTAGCTTTAACGTATTTTTTATAAAATATTAAATAAATTTTATTCGGTTATTAATTGTATTTTATTGAATAGGTGATTACTAGTTACACGTGGTTTAACAGAACGTTAAAAGAAGCTGTTGATGAGAGTAGAATTCATCACCGACTCTATCCTATGGAAATCAGTTACGAATATGGAGTTATCGAGGTAAATATTTTTATATTTTCTTTAACTATTTGGCTTATTGTATAGCCATCAAAAAGGAACCTTGCAGAAAGATCTTTTACTATTTTCTAGTTTTTCATTTGACACCGGGTCAACAAGCTTCTTATTCTGACCCTAAAAAAAAAAGTTAAGCGATATAAAACATCTGTAATAATGAGACTAGTTTTTTTGGCAGCCAAATTGGCAACGCTGTAAAGTTATAAGCAACGTTGTGCGATCAGGTTATGCGTTAAACTGTATAAGAATGTTACTGAAACTTTAACAAAATTAAAAATTGAAATGAAGAGATGATGCTCTGTGACTACCCCAAGTTTTTAGGCGGTTTAAAGCATGGCCGGAAATCATTTACAGACAATCCACGCACTGTAAGACCCGTTAACGACAAAAAGTGACGACAATGTCGAGTGAATTGAAGACTTGACACGGTACGACCGGGCGAATGATTGCTGAACAATTGAATTTCAACCTTACAACACAGTCCATCAAATTTTGACAAACAGATGTTTCTGCAAAAAAGGTCCCAAAAAAATCTCACTGTTGAACAGAAAAACAATAGGGTGGAAATGTGTCACGCGATCTTCTAGGGCGAATTGAAACCGTTGCTGTTTTTCTAAAATATGTTATTACTGGTGATGAATCTTGGATATGGGCAAGGAGTTGCACACTTCAAACTTACTGTGTGGTAATTTGTTTCGTAGATAAGAAATACAGTCATCTACCTACGCGTCTACTGATAAGTAATGCGTTCTTCGATAGCACTATCCGTAAGTGTTTTCCTTCACTGTGTTTTAATAGTTTGTCAATTGATATCTATAACAATTTAGAAGAAATAACAATTGAGAAACTATTACAAAACAGACGTAGTCACTTAGACTTCAAACTTTACCTTCTGACGAATTTTAACAAAATGACAATCAATTTTAATATATATATATATATATAATTTAATTATGTAGGTTTATAATTTATATATATATATATATATATTAATCATAATTATACTTCTCTTTAAGATGGCAGAATAGTCAAAGGTACTCTTTTTTTTTTGTCTTCAGTCATTTGACTGGTTTGATGCAGCTCTCCAAGATTTCCTATCTAGTGCTAGTCGTTTCATTTCGGTATACCCCCTCATCCTACATTACTAACAATTTGTTTTACATATTCCAAATGTGGCCTGCCTACACAATTTTTCCCTTTACCTGTCCTTCCAATATTAAAGCGACTATTCCAGGATGCCTTAGTATGTCGCCTATAAGTCTGTCTCTTCTTTTAACTATATTTTTCCAAATGCTTCTTTCTTCATCAATTTGCCGCAACACCTTTTCATTTGTCATTTTATCCCACAATCTGATTTTTATCATTCTCCTATAACACCACATTTCAAAAAGCTTCTTCTCAGATACTCCGATCGTCCAAGTTTCACTTCCATATAAAGTGACACTACAAACATATACTTTAACGTCAGGAAAAATCTTTTTCTGACGTTTAAATTAATTTTTGATGTAAAGGAATTATACTTCTAATACGCCTGTGCTATTCGGCATTTTATATCATTCCTGTTTCGTCCATCTTTAGTAATTCTACTTCCCAAATAACAAAATTCTTCTACCTCCATAATCTTTTCTCCTCCTATTTTCACATTCAGTGGTCCATCTTTGTTATTTCTAATACCTTTATTTTGTTCTTGTTTATATTCTTTTGTAGGACTTCATCCATGCGATTCATTGTTTCTTCTAAATCCTTTTTACTATCGGCTAGAATTACTATATCATCAGCAAATCGTAGCATCTTTATCTTTTCACCTTGTACTGTTACTCCGAATCTAAATTGTTCTTTAACATCATTAACTGCTAGTTCCATGTAAAGATTAAAAAGTAACGGAGATAGGGAACATCCTTGTCGGACTCCCTTTCTTATTAGGGCTTCTTTCTTATGTTCTTCAATTGTTATTGTTGCTGTTTGGTTCCTGTACATGTTAGCAATTGTTCTTCTATCTCTGTATTTGAACCTTAATTTGTTTTAAATGCTGAACATTTTATTCCAGTCTACGTTATCGAATGCCTTTGCTAGGTCTATAAACGCCAAGTATGTTGGTTTGTTTTTCTTAAAACTTCCTTCTACTATTAATCTGAGGCCTAAAATTGCTTCCTTTGTCCCTATACTATTCCTGAAACTAAATCGGTCTTCTCCTAATACTTCTGCCACTCTTCTCTAAATTCTTCTGTATAGAATTCTAGTTAAGATTTTTGACGCAAAAGTACTCAAGGAAAACTAATTGGAATTTGGTAAGCTGTTTTTAAAAAAATATATATATAGTTATTATACCAAGCAGTGCCATGTTTGGATCTCTTTGAGAAATCATTTTTATCTTCTGGGATATATTCTGCCAACTGAAGTTTTAGCTCACACAAATGCATCTTCATCCAAATTTTTCTCAGTATTATAAGAAGTGAGTATAAACATATGAAAATGTTGGCTTTGAATACAAATAATGCAGATATCAAGCGTCTTAATAAAAGTGTGAACTTGGTTAATAGAATTTTTTAATTACGTCCTTGTAAATTCTTATTCAAGTGGTTTAAATGCGAAAATACATCAGGTAAGTAAGCCAGCCATTCTGGAAAAATACTATTAATTCATCTTCCAATTTCAATAACCGGGTTTATTTATATTTTCCCCTGATATAACCATGTGATTTCTCTATGGAAAAGAAGATATTTTTTCTTTTCGCACTTTTCATCGTATAGTTTACCAAATAGCCTGTTCTGTAATGGTTTGATCATAATAAAATTAACCACTTTTACAGTTTTACAAAGAATTTTTTTGAGATTTTCCAGTATATTTTTTGTTGCAAGAGCATGTCTATGAAGGAAGCAATGAGTCCATTCCGACTTTCTGTAATTCCCATTATGACTATTGCTGAGAGGACGTGTTCAAACATATCATAGTTTGAACATGAAGCTCTCACACTGAATATTATGCAAGCAGACCAAATTACAAAAAGCATGTACACATCAAGTTGGAACCTCTAAGGTAAAACCACCAGTACTTGACACCTACAACGAAAAAATACAATAACAAGAGAAACAAAGGTGTTAGATGATTAATGTTTGTCTGTCTGTGTAGTGTAGCTCTCTAATGGTGTGTATGTGAACTACTGTACCCACCATCTTTAGCAGCAGTCTCACCACAATCATCCGATGATAACAGTGCATGTGTTTTAATTGATTGTTGCGATTTTGTTGTAGAGTTTGCTAAGAACAGGCTGAAAGGTAAGCGTTGTAAATTTAAACACCAATTGTAATTTTGATTAAGAAGGTATTTAGTACTTTGTTTTAGACTCAAAAATGTACATACAGTTATTTAAAATAACCAAAAAATTTTTAAAAAATGGCTGTTGGGCGTCGTGTCAACTACTGAAACTTTACATGACATAATATTGAGTAGTTGACACTTGGTGTCAACTTGTGGGTAATAATATAATTTGATAGTTCTGCTTTATTTGAGTGTTATTTAACTTCTTTCAAAGCAAAATCGTGTATTATAACCTCCAAAAAATGTTCAAACCAAATAGTTGACACCGCCTGTCAACTATTGGAGTCACAATGTGTCAACTTCTGAATTACTCCCTCTTTCATTTTCAAATGCCTCCAACTATTACTTGAAAATACTTAAAGAAGAATTACTTGAAATACTGTGGAAACCAAGCCTTTTATATTACAAAGTCAAGAAATTATGGAAGACTAGCTGGTCAGAGGTAGCTTCATTCAATTGAATGAATTCCTGTCTAGCCGGAATTCAGCTCCCTACATCCTTGTACTTCATAGTTATGAGAATAATAATAATAATTTTTTTTTTGTCTTCAGTCATTTGACTGGTTTGATGCAGCTCTCCAAGATTCCCTATCTAGTGCTAGTCGTTTCATTTCAGTATACCCTCTACATCCTACACCCCTTACAATTTGTTTTACATATTCCAAACGTGGCCTGCCTACACAATTTTTCCCTTCTACCTGTCCTTCCAAAATTAAAGCGACTATTCCAGGATGCCTTAGTATGTGGCCTATAAGTCTGTCTCTTCTTTTAACTATATTTTTCCAAACGCTTCTTTCTTCATCTATTTGCCGCAATACCTCTTCATTTGTCACTTTATCCACCCATCTGATTTTTAACATTCTCCTATAGCACCGCATTTCAAAAGCTTCTAATCTTTTCTTCTCAGATACTCCGATCGTTCAAGTTTCACTTCCATATAAAGCTACGCTCCAAACATACACCTTCAAAAATCTTTTCCTGACATTTAAATTAATTTTTGATGTAAACAAATTATATTTCTTACTGAAGGCTCGTTTAGCTTGTGCTATTTGGCATTTTATATCGCTCCTGGTTCGTCCATCTTTAGTAATTCTACTTCCCAAATAAACAAATTCTTCTACCTCCATAATATGGAATTTACTTCTTGCATTCCGATAACCTGCACAACCTATCTTAATTTTGCTTAACTTAATTAACTAGAGAATAGGCATAAGTTACCTAATATGTTAACATTTAATTTTTGTATTTTTCTACAACTTCCATACATTTCATTCCTGTATTTATACAAAGTAGGCATAAATTCACTTATTGAACCCTTTTTTTTCATTTCAGAACACAAATAAACTACTAAAGAGTGTATCATAATAGTGTATAATAATTTTATATGTAAAATAAATAAAGAGTGTAAAAAAATAAAGAGTTTTGTATAGAGTGTCAACTACTGAAAATAAAAAGTGTAACTACTAAATATTCTTGTTTTCGCTTGGTGTCAACTACTGAACCTGTCCTCTTGTTTTAAAAAAAAAATAAATTTTTCACATTCATTTTATTAATTTTATTCTTGTGACAATATGATAGAAGAATAGTTTGTGCAGCTATGAGTAATTTTAAGTTTCCCCTACCGTGAATTCGGTTGAAGAAATTTTAACAAACAGACAAATAAATCCTTAAGGTGTCAACTACTGGTGGTTTTACCTAATATGCACGCATGTTCATATCTGTCAATATCTACACGGCTAGCTTTTAATTTTTGGGATTTTGGAACTAAAAAGGTCTACACAATTGTGAAAAAGCTATTTTAATGAGTTTTATAAATCAAAGACCTAACAGAGCATATTAAAATCTTATTACTTTAAACCCTTTACTGTTTATCGGTTACAAACTAACTGCGATTCAATAAAACAGCAAAAAACCTAATCAAACAACATAAAAAGTATTATAAAGAAATAGTTACCAGATTGCCAAAAAGCTCAAACTGTTTTTATGTTCAAAATTGTTACTCCACTGTCATCTGTTAGTTGAAAAGTACCAAAGAAGTAAAAAAATAATACTTATGGAAATAGAGTAAATGCCTTTTAAATCATCAGTCAATGATGTCTGGTGTCCATCCTTGAGACCTACTTATTTTATAACTTGTACAGAAGATTATTTAAGGAACTGTCTAAACATTCTGCAGTCTATTATAATCAAAATTTCATCTAGCATTTAATTTTAATTTTCAGTTTATTACAGTTCAGTTTTTGTAGTAGAGTTCATTTTGACGGCACAGTATAAAATAAGCAAGGTTGTCCGCTGTTCACAAAACCCTACTTAATTTTAAAATCTATTACAAATAAACTATTAACTAAATTTTGTAACCTATTATTCCAATATTTGATTATAATTTTAAACTATTATTCAGCCAAAGATTTGAATGGCAGAAAGGCTCCTGGAATAGACAGAATAACTGTGCAGTGCAGGTGAGGAAGCGATTGATAGATTATATAAACTAACCCAACGGGTTGGTCTAGTGGTTAACGCGTCTTCCCAAATCAGCTGATTTGGAAGTCAAGAGTTACAGCGTTCAAGTCCTAGTAAAGCCAGTTATTTTTACACGGATTTGAATACTAGATCGTGTATACCGGCGGTGTTCTTTGGTGGTTGGGTTTCAATTAACCACACATCTCAGGAATGGTCAAACTGAGACTGTACAAGACTTCACTTCATTCACACTCATATACATATCATCCTCTGAAGAATTATCTAAACGGTAGTTACCGGAGGCTAAACAGGAAAAAGAAAGACCATCTGGCTTGGTTTTCTTTACGGTTGTTTGAATAACTTTATTACTTATATTAAGAGCATTCATGAAAAATAATTTACTCACTCTAATATATTTATCTTCAACTATGAAGGAATATGCATAATTTAACGATCTAGCACTTTCGCTTCTGGCATATCTATATTTTGGCTCAATTATTGTCATTTGTTTTGATATATGTAATCCCTTTGACGAATAACATCACCTAACCTTAAATAGGACTGTAATAACTCCTGCCTATGTAAATGTGAAATATTATCACTGCAAGATAACCTACATTTAGTATCGCAAGGTGGGTGTAATGTTCTTTCTGAAATCTCTTTACACAGAGCCGCATTGTTGGACTGTGTGGGAGTTCCTAGATGAGGTTGTGTAGTTCAACCCTTGTTTTTTGATTTTTTTATAAACAAGTATAACAACTTGGTTTTTTGGTTATGAATACTACTTTTATACTGAAATTTTCTAAGTCGAAAGACAAGATTCGACAAGCGAATCATTTAACGTAAACAAGGACTTAGGAAATTTTTCTAAGTGCTACGAAGTGAATTTAGTAGGGGGAATTCCTTTTCCTTCATAACTTCTGCAATAGTTACCCTATCCAAAAATTTCCTTGATATAAATCCCGATCACAAAAAATCCCAAACTTTTGACACCCCTCCCCCCCCGCCACACCAAATTGTTTGGGTCACTAGGGCGTGTGGGTATTCGCTGGAGTCGGAATGATCTTCTTAGTCCAGTACTACACCATGAGAAGGCGTGGGTCACTTCCTTTGTAAGGGGCATCCTCCGAAAGTGGTGGCACGACGAAATCGTCTATAGTCAAGAAAATGGACATCAAAGAGAAAAAGAGAGCCCGTCAGGGCTCCTCTAAAGAAGAGGATGGGTCGCCGTACTCATTTGGCAGTCTGGTTCACCAGCTTGGACAAGCGATTGATACCCTGAAACAGCACACGAGGTCAGGTTTGACTAGATATACGAGGTGCGACAATAAAGTAATGAGACTGATTTTTCTTTGCAAGATGTGGCAACCCTGCAGCTTGCGTAGGCACACCATCTTTGACCTTGGTCTATAAGATACTTCTAGTCCAAGCGGCACATTGATGCAAATGCTCAGTCGTGAGTTGTGCTGTAATAAGTGAACACGTGTTTGTGTCTCTCGTCACAGAAATGAAACCGCAAAATATTGCGCGACGGTATATCATTTCTTTTTGCGTTAAATCGGGTGAAAACACGACGACAACTTACGGTAAGCTTCAGAAGGTTTTTGGAGAGGAGGTTATGTCAAGTGCTCAAGTTTTTCGGTGGCATAAAATTTTTAGTGAAGGCAGAACGAATGTTGAAGATGAAAACCGCAGTGGACGACCATCAACCTCACGGACAGATGTCAAGTTGACCAGGGTGCGTGAAATCGTACGATCTGATCGAAGATTATCCGTGAAAATGATTGCAGAAGAACTAAACATCGATCGTGAAACGGTTCGTCTAATATTAACTGAAGATCTTGGTATGAGAAAGATTTGTGCAAAAATGGTCCCCAAAAATCTCACACAACAACAGCGAGAAACACGGAAAAATGTGGCAGCCGATCTGTTAGAGCAAACGGAAATCAATCCAGATTTGTTGAGCCGTGTTATTATTGGTGATGAAGGTTGGTTTTTTCAATACGATCCAGAGACAAAACGCCAAAGTTCGCAATGGTGCTCAAAGGGATCACCCAGACCAAAAAAAGCTTGCATGTCAAAATCAAAAGTAAAACGCATGCTTATGTGCTTCTTCGACTCCAAGGGAATTGTTGATAAAGAGCGGGTGCCTTCTGGACAAACAGTTAACCGATATTTCTACAAAGAAATTCTAGAAAGACTACTTGAACGAGTTCTTCGTGTCCGTGCCAACATTGCTGATAATCGGATTCTGCATCACGATAATGCGCCATCCCATACTGCTCTGTCAGTACGGCAATTTTTAATCTCAAAACAAATTTCAGTACTACCACAGCCACCTTATTCACCAGATATCACTCCGTGCGACTTTTTTCTATTTCCAAGAGTCAAAATGGCGGTCAAGGGACACCATTTTCAAACAACACAAGATGTCCAAAAAGCTGTGACGAGGGTCTTGGAGGATATTACGGAAGAGATTTCCAGAAATGTTACCATCAATGGCAGAACCGTTGGAATAAGTGTGTGCAATCAGAGGGGAACTACTTTGAAGGAGGCAACACTAAACATGACTAAAACGGTAAGCAACATTTTTTTCACATCAGTCTCGTTACTTTATTGTCGCACCTCGTATAGCGGTCCACGAGCAGGAGCTGAGGAGAATACACGAGGGCTTAACTGATCTGTCTGATGTGCCCTTTCCCGTAGAGGTTAACACGCAGTCCACCCAGACTGGATCCTGCTTCTGACACGAATCAGGCAGAAATCTTAAATCTTGATTTGTCTGATGATGAACTAATCGAGTTACTCCCGCGCAGGTGGTCTGTGTGGGCAATGAACAAGGCGAAAGTCGTTATTCTTCCGACAGACGGGGATACATGTCAATTTGTTGACATCAGTAAATAGAAGAGAGCGGCCACAGAGAAGATCCAAGCAGGCATGATCGCATTAGACTCCTCTACAATGATGGAGGGTCTCCAAATGGAGGCTACTAAGAAAAATAAATTTACTATTTTCTTCGATTCTGAAAAAGGGGAAAAGCTTGCGGCCAGATGCATTGTAAGTGCATTAAGAAAGGTACTAGTCAGAGTACGCAAAGTGACCTATATTCTACCGACTGCTGAATACGGCAATATTTTGAGAAAAATACTTATTTATTTGCATAGAACCAACGAGGAACCTGCAACATTGGTAGTACCCAGGAAATCAAACTCAAGCCGTGGTCGATCCAGATCCGCCTCGGCACGTCGCTCGACGCTTCCGGTTGAGGGGAGCAAGATAGTAGTCATCAAGGGACAGGGAAAGACCTACGCGGATCTGCTCCGTTCCATGAAAGGTAAAATAAACAAGGAAGAAGCTGGAGAAGTACTTTCTCTAAGAAAAGGAAGGAACAACGAATTGGAGGTCAGGATCGAGGGTGCCAGGAAAAAGCGGGGCAATTCACCACGGTGCTTTTAAGGACAGAGCTGCTGACCTTCAGGTGGACGTAAGATCTAGAGGGGATAGACGCTCGGTAGTACACATCAAAGACTTAGAGCAGACACGACTGAGGAAGACTTACAAGAAGCAATACATCAATCATTGGTAAAAATGAATCGTTTAGAATTTCATCTATTAGACACGCTTATGGCGACACAAGAAATGCCACGATTATTACCAGTTATAAGGCAGCGGTCCGACTTGTGGCCAAAAGAATCAAAGTCGGATGGGTCCACTGTCGGGCCTATATCTGCACAGAGACCCAGAAATGTCGTAGATGTTGGTCGACTGGCCACAGAGAAATTGACTGTTTGGGGCCTGACAGGTCAGCGTTGTGTTTTAATTGCGGCGCAAAGGGAGATATAATAAGTGATTGCAGGGAGCAAATGAAATGTCTGGATTGCTGTAGTTCTGATCACCGCAATGGAGGCGTAGGGTGCAACAAGAGAACGGATGGCTAAACTACTGCTGTCAAATGCCGATCGAAGTTTCCTTTCGCATGATTTCTAGTGGAGGAAATAGCCAGAAACGAAAGAGTGGACATTGTGGTGACCGCTGAGCCAAATTATGATAAACCCATGATCATAATGCTTGATGTTAGAAACGCATTTGGTACGGTCCCCTGGACAGCCATCATTGAGGCGCTTCAAGCCATGCAAATAAGTAAATACTTAGTAAATCAGATAGATCAATATCTGCAAAATAGGTTCATAGAGGTCAAAACCCTAGAAAGGAAAGCGATATTTCAGGTATTCGGAGGGGTGCCGCAGGGATCTGTCCTTGGCCCAACTTTATGGAATGTTTTCTATGATAAAATCTTCAGGCTGAACTACCCCGAAGGGGTATCGATAGTAGGATACGCGGATGATATCGCAATATTAGTAGAAGACAGAGATATTAATGAACCGGAGAACAAGGCAAACCAAGCGCTTAGAACAATAGATGAATGGATGGAGGATAACAAATTAGAAATTGCTCCTAATAAATCCTGTTGCCTGGTCCTCTCGGGTAGAAGACCATTAAGAAGTGTGAATCTAAATATCAGAGGACAGAGAATCGATGAAGTAAAAGAAACAAAATACTTGGGGGTACTTCTGGACAAAAGTTTAAGGTTCAGCAAGCATATCGATATGATTTGCGGGAGAGTTACTCCTGCTGTAAAGGGATTAAGAGGATTATTTCAAAACCACGGCACACCTAAAATGGTTATTCGAAGATTGATAACCGCGGCTATCACTTCGGCGGTACTGTATGCGGCTCCCATATGGGGGGGGGGGGGGCAATGAACATACAGCGAAATAAAAAGAAGTTGAGAAGTGTCCATAGACTGGCATTGCTGCGTGTAGCTGCTAGTTACTGTACGGTGTCGTATTACGCGCTGTGCGTACTGACCGGGGTCATACCCATAGACCTTCAGATAAAAGCCAGAACCCTCAGACACAGCGGTATGTCGAAAGAAGAGATGGAAGGGATTATAGAACAAGAAGAGCGGGCAGGGTCCAGAGTGGGAGAATGGACCAGACGCCTAATCCCTAATATTAAAACCTGGAATAACAATAGACTCGGAGATGTCAATTTTTACATGACACAATTACTGTCGGGGCACGGCTCTTTCGGTCAGTATCTGTATAGGATCGGGAAGAGAGCCACCCCGCAGTGCATCTATTGTCCAGAGAACGACGATGCCGAACATACGTTGTTCATATGTCCAAGATGGGCCGTTAAGAGAGGTCAAATAGTAATTAATGGTCTTACACCAGAAAATCTCATAAACCGGTCGGGGTACAACAATGAGAACCGGGAATGGTTCCGCAGGTTCGCCGGGGAGGTCCTGCGGGCCAAAGAGGATGAAGACAGAAGAACGGGAGTATAAACAGTAGGGTAGGGCGGACAGTCACTCCATGGAGGGCCTGTACGCCTTGGTGTGCGGGTACCTGAGAAGGGGGTGAACTCCAGGGGAGTTTGAGTATGGGTTAAAATAAAAGACCAAGTCCCGGTCGGCGGGGTCGTCCCTGCGGGAGCCTAGGCTCTTTGTGGGGTCGGCGCTGTCGATTAGAGGCCAAAGGCGTAAAGACAGAGTCCCGTTTCCCTGCTGAGGCGTTGGGGGACGGCATAGCCGGACCTTGGCTCTAAAGCGGGGGATTAGAGGCAGGCAATGTAAAACAAAAGATCAGAGACCGGGGAGGCCAACCTGCCGTGCCGGACGTATAGCCGGCGGGTGGGGGACGCCTCCTTTGAGAATAAAAGGACACTCTCCCCGACTGAGTATACTTAATTGGATATCCGGTCGGGGTGAGTAGGGGAGAAAAAAAACAAAAAAAAACAGCCAAATTATAGGACAGCGGCCCGTCACGACTAGCTTGCCGACGCATCTGGCGATGTGACCATTCATAACGTCAGTAGCAAACTAGGATAGCAGCTTCTGTATAGAGGAGATGGAAATTTGGCTGTGCTTTTGCCTGATATGGTCTTGGTATCTGGTTACATAAGCCCGAATATTACTCTAGATACATATGAGCAATACATCTTCGAACTCACCAGAGTATTAGCGGGCAACAAAAAGATTCGTCCTAATGTGAGATTTCAATTCGGGGAGTAACCGTACAAATAGAAGAGGAGAAATATTTGGAAATATGATGATGGCTGTAGGTTGGGTATGCCTTAAGGATAACTCCTACACATTTGAGGCAAGAGGACATAGATCTGTGCTTGATCTCACTTTGATTGAGAGTCGTTGGGACCCGTCACTCTTCCAATGGAGAGTCCTCAGGGAGTAGACCGCCAGCGATCACTTTGTAACACTGATGACAATGAAGGAAGCCTTACCGCCTATTGCCTGTCCTCGTGGGTATTCGCGTTTCACCAGTGGACAAATAAATAAAATTGTAGACAGAGCTGTCAACAAACTGTCTGACTGTAGGGTAGTCACACCGTCAGTTCTACAAGATATTATAATTGGTGAAATGGCAAGAATACCGTTGTCCAATACACGTCGCCCAGTCTACTGGTGGAACGCTGGGATTTCCGAGCAGAGGAGGAAGCATCAACTTTGTCGTAGAAAGAAGCACAGGACATTAAGGAACGGCGGCCCGGCGCATGAAATGGCATCAGTGGCATTTGCTGAAGTAAGGAGTACCCTCAATTATTTAATTAAGCAGGCGAAAAGAGACAAGTGGATAGAACTATGCACAGAACGCGATAACGATCCGTGGGACAGGCATATAAGCTGGTCACAGGAAAACTGGGGCGACGGTTGCCTACCCTAACTCTATGGAGAATGCTAGGGCACAATTAATTTGTCTTATTTCCGGTTGATGACCTTGTTATAGCTGATTTGATTGATTGTAATGGAAGAAGATTCACTCAGACCGAAGTTGCCACAGCTATTCGAAAATTAAAAGACAAGAAAAGCCCTGGTCCGGATAACATACCAGCTGCAATCCTTAAAGGACTCGTGAATAGAGTTCCCTGGGAAATTACAGATATCGTGAACTATGGAGTACAAAATAAGTTGTTTTCTGACATATGGAAGGAATCCAAGGTAGTTTTATTACCAAAAAGGGAGTCGCACACAGAATATTACATACAGGCCGCTTAGCCTTATAAATAATATCGGAAAAGTGGCAGAAAGATTAATAACAAATTCAATTATGGAAGAGCTCGAAGGTAATGATGGATTACACAGGAATCAGTACGGTTTTAGAAAGGGCGGATCTACTTTATAGGCTTTGGACAGGATATATAAATGGGCCCTCTCCACGCGTAGCGGAACATTGAGAACGCGAAGAATACCGCTATTAATTACGCTCGATATCTAAAACGCCTTTGGTACTGTCAAATGGGATACTATAAGGAATGCCCTGGCTAGAAGAGGCATTAGTAATTGGTTACAGAGAAATGTTGGCGATTATCTGAATGGTGCACTTTTAACACCTTGGAGGGAAGCTTGAAACATCAAATTTTTGGTGGTGTACGCAGGGGTCTGTCCTGGGCCCATTGCTGTGGTTAATAGCCTTTGACGATGTTTTGAGGCTGAATTTTACCAGATGGAGTTGAAATCATATGCTGACGACTTGGTTATATTAATTGCAGCAAAAACTGAGATCGAAATTGAGACTAGTGGCGATAGAGTCCTGGAGTTGATTCACGCCTGGTTGGGCGAACAAGGCCTGTAGACAAATGTGAATACATTTCTTTAACAGGCAAAAGGCACATCAGAAACTTAGACTTGAAAGTGGGCAATCATCCTATACGTCGAGTTACACAAACGAAGTACCTTGGAGTTATCCTTGATAAATCTCGTGAGCTTCAGTCCGCATATAGCTGACAGATGTGGTGCGGAAGAAAAGTCTTTAAAGGCTTTATCTGGCAAGACTGCTCCTAGAGCTTCCAGAAGAATAGGTCATAGTTTCTGCTTGCACATCTATATTATTGTATGCAGCGCCGATATGGTATTAGGCTATACTTACTGCTAGAAATGACAGGCGACTTGAGGGAATTCATAGACGTGGCTTGATCGGAGTAACAAGTGGATACCGTACCATATCGTACGAAGCGGCATCTGTTCTTGCCTCTGATCCACCCATTGAACTTAGGGCGCTAGAAAGATGGTTGCGTTCCCAAGGTATGGAGAAATTGCAAGCAAAGGGACCAGATAATGGCAGGAAAGATGGGACCAATATCAGGGCGCCCTGTGGACCAAATGCCTTTTTCCAAGTTTAAGACAATGGGTGAATCGGAATTCAGAGAAATCGGATACTATATCACACTTGTTCTCGGGCCACGGAAATTTCCAGGCGTATTTCTTCCGATTTGGCTTGAGAAATAGCCACAAATGTATGTATTGTGAATTACGAGGATACGCCTGAACACATCATCTTCAGATGTATTAACTGGTATGATGTGAGATTACGAGCTGGAATATCGGACGTGGACTTGCCCAATTCCTCCTATCTTTTGATGAAAATTGGAGGAAATTTGAAAAATTCACCTACACTATCATGAAGATAGAAGATGAGGATACTAGCAATTTGTCACTTCAACAGAATAGGACATCGGAATTATGGGGAATAATAAAGTTAAGACCGAGACCCTGAAGGTCAATTAAGGGGCAAATTCAATTGTTTCTTATTGTTTTTGAGCTGGGAAATTGAAAAATATTGCTCCCAGAACTGTATCTCTTTTAGTTTGTAAGATATCCCATGTAAAACGCCAAAAATAGCGTGAATATATTATTATTATTATGCTTTTACGGCCAACATGGGACCACTTAAGTCAATTTTAGTTGGATCTTTTCTGAGAAAAGCGTGTTATTTTACTCTTCCGAGCTGCCCAGTATTTCTTCATCCGTTCAGATCTTGCTTTCTTTTCTTCATCCGTAAACACCCTCTTCGTTGTATTTTGTCGTTTGTCTGTCTTTTGTTTAAATCTAATGCTTTTATCTTTTAGCTTTGTAATTTTTCCCGTTTTATTCTGTAGGTCGGTCAGGGAAATTCCCAATTCTTTCATATCTTCTCTAATTTCTTTGATCCATCCTACTGCTAGCTTTTGGAACCAGAGCTTTTCAATGATATTTTTTGACAGTCTTGTTTCCTTGTGTCCTTATGAGATGACCAAAGAAAGAGATTCTTTTTTTCCGCATAGTATCAGTAACAGTCTCTATTTCTCGATACACCACCTCATTTGGCATAATCCACCATCGGCCTTCTTTTTGGTGTTTTTTATTGATACACGTTCCGACAATTCTCCTCTCTATTTTCAGAATTTTTTCAATTCGGTTTTTCTGAGTGATTTTGAAAAGGGTCTCGCTTCCGTAGGTGACTTCTGGCTGTACTACAGTTTTATAATGTTTAAGTTTTGTTTTAGCAGAAAGGCATTTTTTGTTATATGTTGACCGAGTTAATTTTTGGGATTTAATCATTTTATTTGTCCTGTTTTGCCATGTCACTTTTTCATTTAAATTATAAGTTATTATTTCCCCTAGATATTTAAATTGTTTTACTATTTTAATTTTCTGATCGTTTACCGTAATGTGCTCTATTAACATAGGATCTATGGCCATTAGTTCAGTTTTTTCGAAAGAGATATAAAGCCCTATCTTTTGTGCTAGGTTTTGAAGGCTCATGATTTGTGTTTTGGCTTCTTGAATATTGTTTGCTAAAAGAGCGAGGTCATCTGCAAATCCTAGGCGATTTAGTGCGATGGAGTTTTTCTTAGTACCCATTCTTATATTTTTGGGATTTATTTCATACCATTTTCTCATGACAAATTCGAGGGCGCAGTTAAAAAGGAGTGGTGAGAGGCCGTCTCCTTGCCTCAATCCAGTTTTTATGTAGAAGGGTTAAGACAGTTCAGCTCTGAATTTCACTCTGGACTGGGTATTGGTTAAAGTTAATTTTATCATGTTTACGAGTTTAGGGTGAAGGCCCAGGTTTCTCAGAATATTCAGCATGGATGGTCGGTGTATACAATCATAGGCCCTTTTAAAGTCGACAAAGGTGATTATTAGTTGTTTTTTCCGTCTTTTATATAAGTCCATCATAAATTTATGGATATTATTTGCTCCGGGCAACCTCTTCATGGCCTAAATCCCCCTTGGTATTCCCCAGCGTGAATATATATATATACACGTATTGGGTGATTCAGAACGATAGGGCAATACTTTGACAACTCATTCTAAAGGCTAAAAATAAGAAAAAAGTTCATATAAATATAGGTCCGAAAAAAAACGTTTCGTTAGCGAGTTATACAGGGTGAAAGATTTCGCCCGAGTTTTAGTTCCTCCGGGTAAAATAAGGCTTTTTGAAATTCTGGGAAGGTCAATTAAGGGACAAATTCAATTGTTTCTTATTGTTTTTGAGCTGGGAAATTGAAAAAATAGGTCCCAGAACTGCATCTCTTTTAGTTTCTAAGATATCCCGTGTAAAACGCCAAAAATATGGATTTATATTTATATGAATTTTCTTATTTTTAGTCTCTAGAATGAGTTGTCAAAGTATTGCCCTATCGTTCTGAATCACTCTGTACATATATATATATATATATATATATATATATATATATATATATATTCACGCTATTTTTGGCGTTTTACATGGGATATCTTAGAAATTAAGAGAGATACCGTTCTGGGACCTATTTTTTTCAATTTCCCAGCTCATAAACCATAAGAAACAATTGTATTTGCCCTTTAATTGACTTTTCCAGAATTTCAAAAAGGCATAATTTACCCGGAGAAATTGAAAGAGGATACCCGGAGGTAGTAGAATAGGAAACTAGTAATTTGTCACTTCAACGGGATGGGACATCAGAATTATGGAGAATAATAAAGTTAAGACCGAGACCCGGCCTTGTAGTTGAGGTCCGTAATGGCATAGCCGGGGCTGCGAGGTTTGAGGCAGGCATAAAAAAGACAGAACCGGTCCCTGGGGTGGGGCTGGGGACAGCTTTGCTAGACCTGGATTCGTACCTGGGGATTTGAGGCAGGCAAATAATTAAAGTAACAAAAGATTCGACCGGGGGGCCGACCTTCTTTATTTTTCCTGTTTAGCCTCCGGTAACTACCGTTTAAATAATACTTCAGAGGATGAATGAGAATGATATGTATGACTGTGAATGAAGTGTAGTCTTGTACATTCTCAGTTCGACCGTTCCTGAGATGTGTGGTTAATTGAAACCAACCGCCAAAGAACACCGGTATCCGCTATCTAGTATTCAAATCCGTGTAAAAATAGCCAGCTTTACTAGGACTTGAACGCTGGAACTCTCGCCTTCCAAATCCAGCTGATTTGGGAAGACGCGTTCACCAGTAGACCAACCCGGTGGGTTTGGCTTCTGTACCCTTCTGTGCCGCAAAAACGGCCCTTCTCAGGGCAAGCGCTTCAGAAACTGCAAACAGCTCTTGTCAGGGTTACAATAAGGTTTTAAGGTGCTTTTTGCTGTTGAAGCCATCCATTCAGTGACAGTATGTTACGTACGTCTATGCTGAAACTAGTCAAAATGGATATTTCCGTTGAAATCTGAAAACGGAAATTTTTTGTGATTACAAAACAAAAGTAATGAAATGTAGTAGAAAAAACAAAGATGGACCACTGAATGTGAAAATAAGAGGAGAAAAGATTATGGAGGTAGAAGAATTTTGTTATTTGGGAAGTAGAATTACTAAAGATGGACGAAGCAGGAGCGATATAAAATGCCGAATAGCACAAGCGAAACGAGCCTTCAGTAAGAAATATAATTTGTTTACATCAAAAATTAATTTAAATGTCAGGAAAAGATTTTTGAAAGTGTATGTTTGGAGTGTCGCTTTATATGGAAGTGAAACTTGGACGATCAGAGAAAAATTATTCAAATTAATTTACACGAATAAATTTGACTACTCATTTATCAATTAGATAGAATCAAATTTTCACAAAACTTTGTTAAAAGAGAAGCAAAACGTTTTTTATAAGTTGCAATACATAGATATGTAAAGCTTCAATACAAATTTAAGTTAATACAACATAATGAAGATCCTGTTGCTTTCAAATTAAGTATAAAATTGGAATTAATTCTACATTTAATATAATATAAAACAGAAACTTTGGTTATTCATAAATAAAAGTTCCTTCAATTCAGCCCTATAAGATTACAAAACTTATGTAAAGAATGAATGTGAATTTAGTTTGTTAATTGAAATCCTAAAAAGATACAGGTCAACTGGAATAGTCGCTTTAATATTGGAAGGGCAGGTAGAAGTAAAAAATTGTGTAGGCAGGCCACGTTTGGAATATGTCAAATAAATTGTTAGGGATGTAGGATGTAGAGGGTATACTGAAATGAAACGACTAGCACTGGATAGGGAATCTTGGAGAGCTGCATCAAACCAGTCAAATGACTGAAGAAAAAAAAAAATAATACTTCCATTATTTGCTCCAACGAAATAAAAACTACGGAAGAAAATCTTATATTTATTTTCACTTTTACAAAATTTTCACAAAATTTACATTTGAGAACAGGTGACTTAAATGTCTGAACTTTCTTTCTTTTTCTTGTTTACCCTTTGGTAATTAATTTTCAGATAATATTTCAGAGGATGATACGTATGAGTGTAAATGGAGTGTATGTAATCTTTTACAGTCTCAGTTCGACCATTCCTGAGATGTGTGGTTAATTAAAACCCAACCACTAAAGAACATACCGGTATAGACGATCTAGTATTCAAATCCATGTAAAAATATCTGGCTTTACTAGGACTTGAACGCTGTAACTCTCGACTTCCAAATCAGCTTATTTGGGAAGACGCGTTAACCACTAGACCAACGCGGTGGTATCGGGGGGGGGGCGCCCTGCCGTGCGGGAATTATAACCGGTGGACGGGTAGGCCCTCTTAGAGTATAAGGACACTCTCCCAGACCGAGTATACTTAAATGGATAACCGGTCTGGGGGAGAAGGGAAAAAAGTTATTTTTATAAAATAAATAAATATAAATAAGCATTTATATTCTGTTTTGAATCTGTTTCGGCCCATTTACCACCGAAATCTGATTGACTACTTTGTTTTTTAAATAAAGCTGTAGCTGCGGTGGCGTTAATACGTATGTAACGTAAATTATTACGAGGATGAATGAAATATAAAGGGTAATTTTTTTTTAAATAAATTTATTGATCAAATAAATAGATATGGATTAGAATTGTCCAAATAGGGCAAAATTTTTGCTGAAAAACGTGCACCTCCTGATTTAAAAGTACTCTCAAAAACAAAATTTTTGACGCGTTGCTGAACCCTTTCCGTTCGAAAAACGTCATCCCCCACTCCACTTGAATTTTAAAGGGGATTTAACATGGGTTTTAGGTTATTTTCATGTCGTGACGATATAGCGCTTGCATGTTTCATCACAAAACTTCAAAAATAACGTATATAAGGGTTTTTGGGGTCGGAGACCACGAATTTGGTCAGAAACTTATTTTGACACATGAAAACTGTCAAAATTGCTGTCAATCAATTGACAACTAGCGTTTTTATGAAGGAAAATCAATGTTTGACATTACAGACAACGTTAATAAGTGTTTTTTGGTGTCGGAGAACACGAATTTGAAGTCAGAAACTTATTTTGACACATCAAAACTGTCAAAATTGCTGATTTGGGAAGACGCGTTAACCACTAGATCAACCCGGTGGGTTTGAACGATTAGAACTGTCGACTTCCAAATCACCAGCTGATTTGGGGAGGATGTATTTACCACTGCACCAACCCGGTGGATTAAATATCTGAACTTTTGTTTATTGTAGATGTTAATTATTTTTTTTTTTTCAAATTTATGCATTGTTGTTTGTTAACCTGTTTCCTTTCTTTTTTTTCTGTTAAAAAGGTATTAATGAGAATGTGGTACGTGGTATTTGTAAAACATTGCAACTAACGTTGCCACGTTATTCGGATGGACCTTCAAGATCGTACGTGAAAAGTACTATCGTTGCTCTTATCCTTGCGTATCCTGATTGGACGATGAAACATCTGACTGCCGTCATTGCCGATTCTGCACATCATAATTTACCACTGGTTTCGACGTATGTTAAGTTTTCCTTTTTACTTTATCGTTTATTCTTTTAGTTAATTAGCGGTGTGGTTTTTTTTTTCTTAAGTTATCAGTTGATCTTTGTTCTAAAAAGAATACGATATTTTTAAAAGTAATTCGGTTGAAAACTTTGGTAACTTGTAATTAATATACTTGAAGATTTGTATGTACTGTCAAGAGCGACTTCCTTTTTTTATTTTATCGATCTTTAAACGTCAAAATGTTTGTTATTTAATTAGAGTAAGTTTCAAAATTTTCTTTTGTTTTATAAAAATGGCTCTGGCAATTTTTTTCAGCTTTAATTAATTATTATAACATTCTCCTAAAATATTCATACATAATTAGTTACTACCCCGGGAAAAAATTCATTGAGGTGTTCACCCTGTTTGTAAAAGATGTGCCTTTGAAATTTTTACGATGTTTTTTATACAGGATTATCATAAAAGAATGGTGCGGTTTTGAACACGGTTTAAATTAAAACAGAATTACTTACAGTTTATGTTTTTTTTATTTTTCAAATTTGTCGTCTCAAACATTTTTTTACATAATTAATAAATTTCATTATGTGCGCCCTTAGTCGCTCGACAAATGTCCAAACGATACTCAACTTCTCTCCAAACATTAGTTAACATTTCTTCGTTAACGGTTGACATCGCTTCATTAATCCTGTTTTTTAAGCGGTTTAGGTAGCGAATTTTTTGTGTATAAACAGTGATTTTGATGTACCCCCACAAGCAAAAATCGCAAGGTGTCAGGTCTGTACTCCTTGGAGGCCAAAGTATGGGTCCTTGCCGGCCTATCCATCGATCTCCAAAATTTTTCGTTCAAAGCGTCCGTGACCGATGCATTCATTGAAGTGCAGGGGGAGCACCATCTTGTTAGAAATAAAGTCGATGAATGTTTTCGAGTTCATCCGGCTGAGGAAAGCAATAATCGGTTAACATGTCAAGATACACGACTCCATTAATTGGTTTTTTCAGCAAAGAAGAAAGGCCCTATTACATGATTTTTCATCGTACCACTCCAAACATTAACTTTAGGCGAATCGCGTTGTTTCTCGATAATTGCGTGTGGGTTTTCAGAGCCCTGTATTCGTGAATTGTGTCTGTTAACGCATCCATTCGCATGTAATGTAAAAATTATATCGTCTAAAAATGATTCGTTTTCACTTATTCTCTCCGACATTTCAACGGCGAAATTGTAACGTTTTACACCATCATCGGGGGTTTCAATTCCTGCTGTTTTTATAAGCGTGTTTTTATATCTGGATTTTATAAGCGTGTAATTTCAGTTTTTTACGTAAAACTTTGTGAACTGTTGATTTTGGAATACCTAATTCGACGCTTTGACAGGGGATGGACTTCCCAGGACCGTATATCCACTTAATATTATCTATAAAGTTTAATATAATTACTCCTTTGTACTTTAATTCTTTTTTCTTTAACGGGAGGTTACGAGAGCACTTTCATAATCGCAGTGACCCTAGCGTCCTGGTAGAAAATAGTTTTTTTTTATTCCGCGTCTGTACGTTAATTAAAAAGGAACATTCCTTTTTTAATTCCGTTATCGATTTTAGTCGGTGGAAGGAATATGAAACCTGTTTTTTTTTTTCAGTAGTGATCTGAAGATGGCGAAACGAAAATGCTCTTTGATTGCCAAATCTGTCCAAAAACAAGCTAGAAGGGCGAAAAAACGAATTCGCTAATAAGAGGGTTCACCCGAGATTATGAGAGCACTTTCATGATCGCAGTGCCGTCCATGGCGTACTGGTGGAAAATAGTTTTTTTTTTTTTATTCCGCGTGTGTACGGCGTGGTGTTCCATCGTGATGTATGCGTTCCATCGGCGTGGTGATTGACTGTTATTCGTATGCGTAAATACGAAGCAAGACTACGAAAGAGAGAGGACTGTAGGTGTCACAGTGCCGACCTGACATGTTGGTGAAACATAGTTTTGGGTAGATATAATTAAAAAAGCTATCTATTGTAACGGGTACCATCATTCGAATTCTTCACCAATCACTTTCAAATTGTTCTAGCGAGGTAGAGAGCACTGTCGGTGTCACAGTGCCGATCCTAACATGCTGATGTATGATAGTTTTAGGTAGATTTTATTTTTAAAAAACTACCTATTGAAAATGGATACAAATTTTGTATCACTTTCAAAATGTTCTAGCGAGGTAGAGAGAACTGTCGGTGTCACAGTGCCCATCCTACCATGCTGGTGGAAGTTAATTTTAGGTAGATTTCATAAGTAAGCTACCGTTTGTAAATGGGTACCATGATTCTATTTCCCGAAAATTTCAACTTGTCTACGCGTTTCACATTTCCAAGACACCAAAACCATCATCAGTTCAAATGTTTATTTATTTATTTATATATATATATATATATATATATATATATATATATAATTGCTGATCATCTAATTAGTTCAACCGTTTTGTCCGGTACACTTGGTCTGCCGGTTGATTTCTGTTTCTTAACCGATCCGGTTTCTTCGAATCGTTTGAACCGACGCGTTATGTTATTTTTGTGTGGCGGATCTCTTCCGAATTCACGTCGAAACGCACGTTGAACTAAAATTACGGATTTTAATTCGGCCATCGATAAAACACACTTTGCTTTCTTTTTTTTTCAATCTTGTTAAACACCACCAACATCCCCGGCCTCTGCCGTTAGGCAATGCCCAGGAATGTTGGAGTGTCGTGGCAGTCGACTGCCCCCCTGTCTTGCCTTTTTTTTGGCGTCCCATCGGGGTCCTCTCAGTTTCATCAAGATGCAGTAGCCCTCCCTTTTGAACGACCACTACATCCGTCCACTGAGAGGCTACCCTTCCCGTCACTACACTTGGTTGCCGGCTACGCCTTGCGCGAAGCCGGCAAACCGCCGCATCCCCCCCTCTCACACCTGAGGGTCCCAAATGCATCATCGGAGCACCCCAACTGACGACCTTCATTCTTGTATATGAAGTAGCCAAAGCGTCCTCTGCATCCAGGCTGCCTCCCTGGCCCTGCACGGCGATCACGATTCGCTCCCTGTATTTTTTTTCACACCCATCCACAGGACACAACATCACTCACACCACCACTTAGCCGCCATCAGGAAAACGCAGTTAAGCCTAGTAACACACACCATACAATAAAATAAAATTCGGTAAACACAGTAACTTCCCGCTGCTGCGGCAGCTGCTCTCGTCGTAGTCAGCCACCACTATCACGTTGGCTGCGATTGCACTCCTCAACCAGCAGCAAAACACAAAACAACTCGATAAAATGAAATAAAATAAGATAACTGGCATTTCTCCCACCACCACCCCATTCGGTCGCCCTAGAGCATAGACCAAATGTTCCGTGTCAAAAACGGATACTGTGCCTCTAGAAATCGGTTTAGCGACTTAGATCCTAAATGTTCCTAATGAGCTATCTAACGTGCGTGAGCGAATTAAGCAAGGTGCCGTACAGCACCCGCTGCTTAAGTGTCCCAATCGCTCACTTGTCAACCATAAAACTAAATCGGGGAGGCGCACCCCTTGTTACTATTAAAACTATCGTAGTTCTTATATATAAAAGGCAGCAATTTAGGCTGCCACGCCTCGGTCGCTGTATGTCAGCTAGTACCTGTCCACCATTTAACAGCGCTTGGAGCTGATTTGGCCGATGGCCAGCCGCATTCTCAGAGATGGTTTCCAGCAGCAAAGCTGTAGGAGTCCATATTATATTTAATAAACCCTTAAAATTACCGATGACGGTTGAACATAGCAACCTCATAGAGGAGGAACTCCCACACGGTCCGACAATGCGGCTCTCGCCACACTGACTCGCCGTTTGTGAGCGGCCAAGTTTCCCCCTGACCTCTAAGTTCCAGGGTGGCTCGGTCTCTGGCCCCCCCCCCCAAGAGCAGGGCAGTCAAACATCATATGCACATTCGACTGGACCTCCCCGCAGTCACACAACTCATCAGCCACCAGGCGAAACCGAAACAGATATCGGTTCAAATTTACACGGTCGGTGAGCACCTGGGCACCCGACGCCCTTAAAAACGAACTCGAGGCATACCGTCCCCCCAGATCCTGTATAAAACTATACAAGGATCTTCTCTTAGTCGTGGTGTGCCATTCAAGCTGCCATGCCAACATCGCGAGGCTCCGTAGCCTCTTCCGCAGACGGGAGATGGGCAACCGGACGAAATTTTGTTCCGGTGCATTGTGATCACCGTTCCGCTCCGGTTTTGGCGCGGCTCGAAACCGCATCCCAAATGCCTCGGCCTCCCGGCCTCTTCGCAAGTTCCACATGAGTGCCCGAACTTTCACAACTAAATCGATCGGGATAGCCTTTCCCAATACGGTAGTAGCCTCGTAGGAGGTTGTTTTAAATACACCGGTGCATACTATCATGGCTCTGCGGTTGGCACTCCTTAAATTTTGAAGCGGTGCTCTATTTCTTTCCAACCTATGCGCTCAAACTGGCGCCGCGTATGCGATCGTACTTTCGAAGACGCCTCGGTACACCAAGTACACTTGACGGCCCGACAGCCCGTAATCCTTCCGAGCAATCCTTCTAAGTTTGTGCATCACAGAGACAGCGTCCGCCACAACTTGCTTAATATGGTTACTAAAAAGCAATTTGGGGGTTTCGACTGCATGATAATTTGTCTGCGCCCTTCAGAAGCATAAACTTCGTCTTGGACACAGAAATTCTTAAATTTTGCATGTCCATCCAGCCTTCGGCGGTTGACAAAGCCGCCTGCGCTTTTCTTTCTAGCTGCGGTCGTGAATTTCCACGAACTAAAAGGAGACAGTCCTAAAAGGATGCAGTAGCCCTCCCTTCTGGACAACCACTACATCCCTCCACTGAGAGACTACCCTTCCCGTCTCTATACTAGGTTGCCGGCAAACCGCCGCGTCCCCCCTCCCACACCTGAGGGTCCCAAATGCATTATCGGAGCACCCCAACCGACCTTCATTCTTGCATATGAAGGAGCCAAAGCGTCCTCTGCAATACAATAAAATGAAATAAAATAAGATAAAGTAAAACACAATCAGAACAATATTGAAGAACCTTCCCTTCAGTTGCAGCCCATAACGTTGGGGTCTGAACTCATTCCTCCTTCCGCAATCCGCGGGCACGTTCGCTGTGAGTGCCCTCGTAGCCGTCGGCAAGAACGGAAACAATCAATAAAATAAAATAATACCACAATCATACAATACAAGGAAAATACCTAATAAATGAAACCCACACTTCATGTTGTCTCTTTGGCGGTGTCACTTCTAGCCTTGGCCCTCCTGCACACAGTCGAAGCGATCGTGCGAGCCGGCCGTAGAGTACCGACCACAGTGACAATGGAGACAATTAATTCACAATACAATACGACACAAAAATAAAATATATAATAGAAGAAACACACAGTATACTCGCTAGGGACATTGCTGCTTACCAGCGCCTAGAAATCTTCTCCCCACTCTCTTCCATGTACCTCCTTCTTCTTCAGGATGCTAGCCACCGTGCTCTGTACAACCTCCCATTCTCTCTTCCCTTTCAGCATGTGAGCTACAGTTGTTTCTGGAGTGAGGCCATTTGTGGCCCACCTTTCGCACTCGTAAAAGGTGTGCTCCGGCGTGTCATCCTGGCCACAGTAGAAGCACCTCGGTGCCCGTCTTCTCTTGAACCGATGTAGGTAGACCCCGAACTCCCCGTGTCCAGACAGAAACTGCGTGAGGAAGTACCTACCCGTGCCATCTCCTGCCGGTTGACCATCAGCTGCCTCTGTGATTACGCCTTCGGCGTTCCTTCGTATGTGGAGACCAGCTGCGTGGCCCGCAGCTCGATGGGAGGCACCCCTGCAATGACTGCCACTGCGCATCCTGATACGGTGCGATACGCCGATGTTGTTATGCGTATCGCCGCTCTTGTGGTAAGGGAGGCTAGCATCCGTACGTTCTTCTTTCTCAAAAGTGCGTCCATCCAGGCCGGGACCGCGTACAGCAAGACGGAGGAATTCGCTGAAAGGATCAGCCGTCGCTTGCTCGCCCGTGGTCCGCTCTTGTTGCCCATTAGTTTTTGTAGAGCGTCTTGTATCTGCTCGACCCTCTTCGTGACCTCTCTGAGGTGGATGTTAAACAGCCCATTCTTGTCAATCCACACGCCCAGGTGCTTAGCGCAACTGGACGTGTGGATTTGCTTTGTCTTTATCCGAGTACATAGTAACTCGCTAAACTCAGCGCAACAACAATACAAGAACTGACGTTGTGGTTACAACTGTTGATAAACAAACTTTTGGGTTGGAGGCTTTCAGGGATACCGATATAGCATCTAGAAATTTCCCTACAATCTTCCTATGAATTACTGAAACCGCACCATTCTTTTATGATAACCCTGTATTATATGGCTTTTAAGTAGCTTCTTTCAATGCCTACACTCACTCATATTTACCAATATTCTTGTAATTTTTGGAAGCATTCCTTAGTCCGGTCGTAAAAAAAAAAAAAAAATTTCAGCCGCTTTGTCTTTTTGTTGATAATGTCTAATTTCAAATGGGAAAAAAAATCTGGCGCCATTTCAGTACGTATGATGGATGTTCAAGAGATTTGTTGTCACGAGTGGTAATTCTTGACTCCCATCGGTTGATGATATTCTCTGGTGTATTATAATGCAAACAAGAATAGATTTCATTTTCTTTTCTCCAAATCAAACTTCTACAGCCGACGAGTTAAAATGGGCGGTCTTAGTTTTTATGACAGGTGTTTTGTTTGCAGTTTATACAAAATGTAATAATGTCTCTTGTGATTATACTAGAAAAATGTTTATCAGCCACCTCCTAAATAATCATAAGTAATTGACAAATATAGTTAAGTATAAATAAAATTAAAAGTTGCGTTAGTCTTTCTTTATGGCTGTAATAAAGAGGTACCTTGTTTACTCTGTAACTTACTTTTTTGTCAGAGTTGCTTTCTTTGAGAGGAACGAATGATGTTCATACATCAGCCGCCAGTCCCTAGTAATTTGGCGTAGGATTTTTTTTATTCTTAAGAGTACCTGTACAATATCAGGAATATCGGGTATTTGTGACCCGTATCTGATCTATTGCACGTGTGTTACGTGCCGTAACTGTATCTCCACATCATGCAAACAGCTAAAATGGTACAGTAATTATCTAAAAATGTTATAATTTTTATTACGTTTATATTTGTAACTGAATTCTTAGTTTTATCTTCATTTCTTTTTCTTATATTTAAGGTAGATGTATGTATTTTACTGTTTAATGATTTTTTTTTTTTAATTTCAGCAAAAGTACTGCACAAAGCGGCTTGTTTGCGTTAGAATGGACAAGTTTGTTAGTAGAACAAGGTCTAAATAAATGTACTGATATAGGAAAAAATGAATTTCAGCGACTTGTAGAGACTCAGGCGATATTAATTTCTATTATTGTTGCTGCTGGGAATAGCAAGTGAGTACTTTTATCGGTTACATTGTTTGTTTTTTTTTTTAACCTTTTCAGATCATTTAGACATTGGAAATGGTTATGTACGGCGTCAGTTTTAAAACGTTGTACAGCATTTTATATAAGTCGCGGCATTTATCTCTCTCTCTCTCTCTCTCTCTCTCTCTCTCTCTCTCACTCTCTCTCTCTCTCTCTCTCTCTCTCTCTGTCTCTCTCTCTGTCTCTCTCTCTCTCTGTCTCTCTCTCTCTCTCTCTCTCTCTCTCTCTCTCTCTCTCTGTCGCTCTGTCTCTCTCTCTCGAAGTTATTCTTCAAATTCACTATATTACGTTTCTCCTGAAAGTGCTTCAATTACTATAAACTGCCATTTCTATCGACGCCGAATCTTCTCGAGCTGCAGATTACATTTTCGTCGATGCAGAATCTCCAAACTCGTTGCTAAACTCGTACACTACGGCGGACTACGCCCAGGAATTTACTGTATGTATTCGTTTTACCTTCATTCACGAGTTCGTCTCTTACTAATATTTGTTTGCTACAGGCAAGTTCAATTTTCATTATTCATTACGTTAAAGTTATTTTATCATTAAAATTTGTGGAACATTCAGTTCATCGTACCTTATGCCTTTCGATTTCAAGTTTAGTTTAAAAAAAAACCATTTATTCACTTTAGTGCAGTCACGATAGGTGATTTACCTATTTTACGTATTTTAATTATTACGATTTGTTATTGTAATTAACTGTATAATTTTAATCTTGTAACTTGTTAATCGTCGAGATTAATCTTTTTCTACTCGTGAACTGTATTCGTAATACTTCTCGTAAATTAACCTAAAGCAAATTACTCCTGATGTGCAGTTATATTTTAGGACTTTGTAATTTTATATTTTCAAGAATGCTTATTTATCAAAATGAACTCTATTTATATTATTACTTACTTTAATGTGATTATATTGTAATTAACTCTTTTTTATACTGAAGTTATTGTAATTTATTTTTCTAAGTTAATGACATCTGTTCATTGCTAATTTTTCAATATTACAGCATATGTCAGTAATGTAATAGTTTTCCAGTCATACTATCTTGATTGATGTTTTGTTTTTCTAAGTATATAGTTGAAAATAAGGTGTTTTATGTTCTCTTGTTTTCAGGCTTTTTGTTACATTGTGTATTTAAATAATGTATATTCGTGTATTTTTTTCATTTAACATCGTTGTTCATATGTTGATTCAGCTGATATTTTAAGTATCATTAAGTCATGTTAATTTCATAATTTCTTTTTATGTTTTAAGGTTATGATTTAACATAAGTTCCGTTGTCTTCTTTCTCATTAAAGTCCAATTTCTTTTGGCAAATACGAGCTGTGTTTTTTGTTAGATTTACCCGACAGTTACTTTGTTCAAGTAGTCAGTCGTATATAAGGGAGAGTTTTATAATTTGTATGCGTAATTTTTGAGAGTTTATTACATCACCGTGCAGTTTGTTCACAACAGGATTGCTGTTTTCATCCGGGCCCAGATGGAGTTCCGGCAGCGGTCATTAAAGGCCTGGCTAGAACAGTACCGTGGGAGATGACGGACATTTTGAGTTATGGGCTGCAACACCGCATTTTCCGTGAATGCTGGAAGGAGGCCAGAACGGTTTTTCTTCCCAAACCGAATACAAACCCAGGCGTTTGCGAGTACCGTCCTATCAGCCTCATAAATAATACGGGTAAGGCTGCTGAGAGACTTCTTGCTACCAGGATCCAAGAGGAGCTGGACCTAAACGGAAGCCTACATTTGGAGCAATATGGATTCCGTAAGGGCCGTTCGACACTGGATGCGATAAACAGGGTGGTTAGCTGGGCGGCGGAGGTACTTAGCGGTACTTGGCGGACCAGAAGGATCCCATTGATGGTCCAGTTAGATATCAAAAATGCGTTTGGCTCTGTACCGTGGACGGCCATTGTAGCGGCGCTCAGAGAAATGAATGTTAGTGACCGCTTGCTAAACCAGGTTGACTGCTACCTGTCTGATAGATGGACGGAGGTTCGCACTTTGGAGGGGGTGGTGAGATTTCCGGTTTTCGGTGGAGTTCTGCAGGGGTCTGTGTTAGGCCCCTTGCTGTGGAACATCTTTTACGACCGGGTGCTCCGGTTACCTTATCCGGAAGGAGTCGGCGTAGTCACTTACGCTGATGACATTGCACTATTGGTGGAAGATAAGGAAATCGGTGATGCAGAGGATAAAGCAAATCGCTCCCTCCAACTCATAGACAACAGGCTAATAAACAACAACATGGAGGTGTCCCCGGCAAAAAGCAAGTGTATCCTCTTCACGGCTTTCGGGTCGTGATCCGTGGAGAGGTTATAACTGAGGTCAACGATACAAAATACCTAGGGGTGACAATAGATAATAGTCTCAAGTTTGGTGGGCATATAGAAAATGTGTGCAAAAAAGTAGAGCTCACCGTAAAAGCCATCAAGAGATTATTCGTGGAACACACAGTACCGGGGGCCTCCAAACGGAAACTGATTGCGTCGGCGGCGGTGTCTGCGGCGTTATACGGGGCGCCGGTTTGGGCTGATGCAATCAGGATACAAAGAAACAAGGACAAACTGCGAAGAATGCACAGAACGGCATTGTTGGGAGTGGCGGCAGGGTATCGTACTCTGTCATATGAAGCTATATGTGTGCTTGCGTCGGTCCCGCCGATAGAACTTCAGATCAAGAGCAGGAAAGCGAGAGCGGAAGGGTGTAGCAGAGCTGAGACCGAGGCGATGACCCGACAGCGGTGGAAGAAAGTACGGGCAGAGACTAACGCTGCAGCCTGGACCAGAAGGTTAATAAGTGATTTGGACGCACGGCTGGATCGCCGACATGGCGATGTGAACTTTTACATAACACAGATGATGTCGGGTCATGGATGTTTCGGTTACTATTTAAAAAGATTCGGCAAGAGAGACACACCAAACTGCGACTACTGCCGGGAGGTGGACGACGCAGAGCGTACGATGTTCGAATGCCGAAGATGGGCACAATACAGACAATTCATAGCAGTCGATAACCTGAACGCGAATAACATAGTAGAGTGGTCGCTAAGACGGGAGCAGAACCGGAACGTTTTTAACAATTTCGCCGGTACGGTTCTTCGCACTAAGGAAGAGGAGGCGCGACGAAGGAATCGTTAGGTTCAATCGTAAATAGGGATCGGTGGACAGCCCCATCTCTGAGAGCCTATATGCCCTGGCGTGCAGGTTTCGGTAAGGGGACGGGCACTCCGGGAAGATTTCGCGGGAATAAAATTAAAAGACCTAGACCCGGCCGGCGTGTCTGGTTTTGGGGGTGCGCGCGCTCTTTGTGCTGGTCGCACCGGTTTGAGGCAAACGGCATAAAGACCGAGACCCGGTTTCTGTCGGCAGGGGTGGGGAACGGCATAGCCGGGCTTTGCCCCTCGTCGGCGGGAATTAGAGGCAGGCAAGAAAAGATCTAGTACCGGGGCGGGAAGACCGCCTTAGAGTCAAAAGACACGTCTCTGGACCGAGTATACTTAATCGGATGTCCGGCCCAGGGATGTAGGTAAAAAAAAAAGGATTAAATCAAACATGTCCATGCGGGTCGACAATGATTGATTTTTGTGTAGTCTGATTTTAAGCAGCGGGTGTTTGATGCTTTCGATGATTTTTGCTACGTGCGACTTACATCAAGTGTTGCAGTGAATTTTTACGTTAAACTTTGGAAAAATTAAAAATTTTAGACGTTTCCTTGAAAATGCGAGGAAAAAGAGACTTGAACTCGTTTCAATTTGAGCTTTATTCTTCATACATTCACCATGACAATGCGTGAACTCTAATACTTCAATATGTCGCTGCAAATTTGTGATTTTTATATGACATGCCATTCCTCACACACTGGAATTGTTTGATCTAATTTTTGTTCATTTTATTTCCAAAATTGAAATTGCGATTAAAAGGGTAGAGAGAAGTTGTGACCGCTATTTAACACTTTGAGTGCCGCCTATACAGGAAGTAAAACGATTTTAATGGCCGATGTTTTTTTCTCATATAATTTCATTCAGTATCACAAAAAAATGAATCGGTAATAACTATCGTTCATTTGAGTAAAAAATACGTTTTTAGCGATTGTTTTTTTGGTGTGGTGATGCATTGGCTTTACACGGCCAGTAACAGTTAAACCGTTAACCGTTTTAGTTTATGTTCACAAATTGAGTTAGTAGTTTTTGAGTTACAAGTAATTCTGTGTTCAAGTCTGTGTTACTCTGCATTTACAATTTTTATATTACATATATCGGTTCTGTATTCAATCTTTATTATTCTGTATTTCGGTTTACGTGTTTTATTTATTGAAAAATGAACAGAAGTTATGAATCGATGTAAAAAGAATTACAAAAACTGTGTCAGGATTTGTTGTCTGATGGAAGTTTTCGGCAACGTTTACCTATCGGACGAATATCAGCCTTCAACTTCTGAGTCTGAAGAAGAGGAAGATGAACCACCATCTAAAAAGAGAATGTTCATTCAAAAAACAGGTCGGTCTAGTCCTACTATTACTACTGAGAAAATTGATAATAATAATCATCCCCTTTTGCGGAGATGATAAAGGTCAAAGTTCTGTTGCTACTAAAGTAACTACGGCCCTCATGACCGATCTACTGGATAAGGGGCGTACACTCGGTACTGATAACCGGTACACCTCAATAGCACTAGCCCGTGAACTACTAAAACGAAACGCTCACCTGGTTGGTACTTTGAAATGAAACAGAAAGAATAATCCCCGAGTGTAATTAAACAAAAAAAAAACTTCAAAAAGGGGGAAATTTTGCTGTTGAAAGCAATGCAGGTGTAGTCGTGTTAAAATGGCATGACAGAAAAGATGTCCTAATGTTGACAACCAAACACACCGATGAATATGATAGAAGTTCAGAGACGAAACAATCCTGTTCAGAAACCGAAGTGTGTCATTAGAATACAACAAAGGAAAGGCATTCATCGATACTTCAGACCAAATCAAGAGTTATTGCTCGTCTTTGAGATGCGGAGAGAAGCGGTACAGAAAACTTGCTGTGGAATCGCTTCTTGGAACCTATGTAGTAAATGCGCTTTACTTATACAATCGGCTTACAAATGGAAACATGCAAATCATCGCATTCAAAGAATCGACAGGAATCAACGTTAGTGTGCCGTTGCTCCTCCTCCTCCGACACCGGTAGACCAACCTCACCGCTTTGTCG
Source organism: Lycorma delicatula (assembly GCF_047948215.1). Lineage (NCBI taxonomy): Eukaryota > Metazoa > Arthropoda > Insecta > Hemiptera > Fulgoridae > Lycorma > Lycorma delicatula. Next base: position 5,586 of record NC_134461.1, on the reverse strand, counting down.
ATGTTGGCAGACAAGGAAGAAGGGGATGGCTTTACTGTTATGAAAAAATGTTAAAGAAAAGTCAAAGGAACGGATTGGAATGCAAAGTTGGCAGGAGTTTATATATTCTCCCTACGGATCGCAGAACCTGGACAGAGTCCCTTGCTGCAGGATGATTCTATCGGGCGTGTTTTTAAGGTTTATTTTTAAATGACGGGTCTAATTTTACAATTTTTGTCTTATTTAGTATTTTGTGTTTTAGGGACGGATTTAATTGCATTCCAATCCGTTGTTAAACCGGCGTTATCGAACCTATTTTATGGGCCGACCGCAGAAGGCTAGGCTTATGAAGCCTGTCCTCCCGATGTAATTACCCTTCAGACCGTCCACTGAAGTCCTTTTGGTGCTAACGCTTCATAGGCTAGCAAGAATACGCCATAACGGGGCACCGACTATCAGGAGGGAGCAATGCAAACCCTACTCCGGAGGAGTCAAACCAGCAATTGCTGGTTTATTTTAATTAACATGTAAGTGTTAAAGGAGAGGTCGGGTAGAAGTTCTTCATCCGCTTCTGTTACGGCTACCTTTCAGGATGCATCTCTGCTGGGCAAAGTCAAAGGCCGAAGGCAGGAAGATTGCCGTGCGAAAAACTACTCAAACCAAATATAAATGTGTGGTGTGTGAAAAAACACTTTTGCTTGGACTGTATTTTTGGTGTACATAAATATTTTGTCTGAAAAGTTATTTTTTTATTTATTTTAAAGTTGAAATTTTATTATCTATATTTTATTTTCAAGCCCATTTTCTAGCAGTTACTTTATTATAGTTTTTGTCGATACAAATAACATCATATTGTAATACTGATATTCTGCATTATTTCATTACATTTATCGTAAAGTAATAACCAAGTGACACCACTGTGGGTGGACTCACTATCAACAGGCCAATAACAGTTTCATGACATACTGGCCGTGCCCTTTCATTTGAAATGTGTTTTAATAGGAACTGTGAATCCAGAGCGGAGTTACGCGGCCATATAACTAAACCTAACATGTGGTGACACATTTGAATCACGCGGCCATTAGATCTGTAACTCTGTGAATCCACGTTGGACTCACATGTCACTTAAAAGTGTTAAAAAAACTGTGTTCCAGAAGGAGTACATGTGAATGTGGAAGAGGTGTACAACGGAAAGGAGTGTTACTTTGAAGAAAATCGATTGAATAATGTAAATGTTCAATGAAATTAAAAAGAAGGTTTTGAGTAGACCTTGTTTTTTTGTATAACGTATTATTTACCGATCAAATTAAAATATATTTATATCGCTTGAGTTAAGCTTTTACTATTAAAATGGCGGTAGTTTTATTATTATATATATTTTTAAATGTACTTAAAGTTATTTGTCAATTAATGTCGTCTTAATTTCCGTTTCTCTTTTTTAGAAGAACTAATAAAGCGTATAAAATATTACATAAAACATGGCAAAGCTCTCCTGATATGATTGATCTATACGGTAATGCAGTGTCATCTTTACCCCAGATGCCGTATACTGTTGTGTTGGGTTCATATTTCTTGCGATATTTAGGAGAAATCAGACAAAATGATCTTATCGACAAGTATAAGGTAATCTCTTTTTATTTATTTGTTTTAATTATTTTTATTTCTCGTAATTCATCGGCTTGACCCGTTTCTATTCATTACTGAGGTAATTAATAGTTTTTTAATTGTTCATGTGTTTTGTATGTAATAATATTTATATTTTTGTTCGCATAATTTTGTTTAAATTATATATTCATAAGATTATAAATAGCTTATATAATGTAAAACTTATTCAGCCACTTCACAAAATACAGAATTAAAGAACATTCTTACCTTACTTTTTTTTTCATTAAAGCGCTTTCATACATAAACCCATCTTCAGTAATATATTTTTTTAATTTTCTTTTTTACATTTACACATTATATAACACGTTTTTTTTTTTTGTCTTCAGTCATCTGACTGGTTTGATGCAGTTCTCCAAAATTCCCTATCTAGTGCTAGTCGTTTCATTTCAGTATACCCCCTACATCCTACATCCCTAACAATTTGTTTTACATATTTCAAACGTGGCCTGCCTACACAATTTTTCCCTTCTACCTGTCCTTCCAATATTAAAGCGACTATTCCAGGATGTCTTAGTATGTGGCCACTCTTGTTTTAACTATATTTTTCCAAATGCTTCTTTCTTTATCCATTTGCCGCAATACCTCTTCATTTGTCACTTTATCCACCCACCTGATTTTTAACATTCTCCTATAGCACCGCATTTCAAAAGCTTCTAATCTTTTCTTCTCAGATACTCCGATTGTCCAAGCTTCACTTCAATATAAAGCGATACTCCAAACATATCCTTCAAAAATTTTTTCCTGACATTTAAACTAATTTTTGATGGAAACAAATTATATTTCTGACTGAAGGCTCGTTTCACTTGTGCTATTCGGCATTTTATATCGCTCCTGCTTCGTCCATCTTTAGTAATTCTACTTCCCAAATAACAAAATTCTTCTACCTCCATAATCTTTTCTCCTCCTATTTTCACATTCAGTGGTCCGTCTTTGTTATTTCTAATACATTTCATTACTTTTGTTTTGTCCTGGTTTATTTTCATGCGATAGTTCTTGCGTAGGACTTCATCTATGCCGTTCATTGTTTCTTCTAAATCCTTTTTACTCTCGGCTAGAATTACTATATCATCAGCAAATCGTAGCATCTTTATCTTTTCATTTTGTACTATTACTCCGAATCTAAATTGTTCTTTAACATCATTAACTGCTAGTTCCATGTAAAGATTAAAAAGTAACTGAGATAGGGAACATCCTTGTCGGACTCCCTTTCTTATTAGGGCTTCTTTCTTATGTTCTTCAATTGTTATTGTTGCTGTTTGGTTCCTGTACATGTTAGCAATTGTTCTTCTATCTCTGTATTTTAACCCTAATTTTTTTAAAATGCTGAACATTTTATTCCAGTCTACATTATCGAATGCCTTTTCTAGGTCTATAAACGCCAAGTATGTCGGTTTGTTTTTCTTTAATCTTCCTTCTACTATTAATCTGAGATCTAAAATTGCTTCCCTTGTCCCTATACTTTTCCTGAAACCAAATTGGTCTTCTCCTAACACTTCCTCCACTCTCCTCTCAGTGCTTCTGTGTATAAAATTCTAGTTAAGGTTTTTGATGCATGACTAGTTAAACTAATTGTTCTGTATTATTCACATTTATCTGCCCCTGCTTTCTTTGGTATCATAACTATAACACTTTTTTTGAAGTCTGACGGAAATTCCCCTTTTTCATAAATATTACACACCAGATTGTATAATCTATCAATCGCTTCCTCACCTGCACTGCGTAGTAATTCTACAGGTATTCCGTCTATTCCAGGAGCCTTTCTGCCATTTAAATCTTTTAATGCTCTCTTAAATTCAGATCTCAGTATTGTTTCTCCCATTTCATCTTCCTCAACTTCCTCTATATAACCTATGTTTGTTTTTTTGTAACTGTATATAGTAGACGATGGTTATGTTAAACATAAAATATTTCTTCTATTACTAACAAATTCCCCTTTTTCATAAATATTACACACCAGATTGTATAATCTATCAATCGCTTCCTCACCTGCACTGCGTAGTAATTCTACAGGTATTCCGTCTATTCCAGGAGCCTTTCTGCCATTTAAATCTTTTAATGCTCTCTTAAATTCAGATCTCAGTATTGTTTCTCCCATTTCATCTTCCTCAACTTCCTCTATATAACCTATGTTTGTTTTTTTGTAACTGTATATAGTAGACGATGGTTATGTTAAACATAAAATATTTCTTCTATTACTAACAAATTTCCCTTTTATTCTTATGTATTATTTTTATAAATTAACTAAAATTGATTTCTGCCGACAGTCATTAGAAATCAAATTGTTTGACATAATTTTCTTATAATATATACATTTTTTCTTCTATTATTTGAATTTTGTTCCAATAAAAAATTACAATACTTAATTTTATTTTTTTTCTAATTTAGGATTTCCCTGTAGGAATAAGAAACATTTTCATTATGAACATATTTTCGAAAAAAAAAAAAAAAGAGTGTAAATGTCATAAGGTTTCAGATTTATTTGAGGGAACTTGGATGATTATTCCTTTTAGTAAGAATGCGTGAACCTCTTTTATTTAATTTAAATTTTTTTAAAGATATAATGGATCATTCCGCTTCAAATTAACAAGGTGGATGGATAGTCATTCACAACCCTGCCGACTGAGATTTTAATGAAATTTGTTATGAACATTTGGATTTTCATACCAAATACCATAACCATATGAAAATCCAAATTTTCATACCAAATTTCATGAAAATCCAAATTAATTTTATTGTACGTCAAACGTAAAAAATGTGTTTTTTTGACCCTATTTTTGGCTTTTACACGGGATGTCTTAGAAACTAAGAGAGATACAGTTCTGGGACCTTTTTTTTTAATTTTCCAGCTCAAAAACCATAAGAAATAAATAAATTTGCCCCTTAATTGACCTTCCCAGAATTTCAAAAAGCCTTAATTTACCCGGAGGAACTGAAACTCGGGTGAAATCTTTCAGCCTGTATAAATCGCTAACGAATCGTTCTTCTTGGACGTATATGTATATGAACTTTTTTCTTATTTTTAGCCTCTAGAATGAGTTGTCAAAGTATTGCCCTATCCTCCTGAATCACTCTGTATATATTATTACTATGATATTATAATGTATATAATTATATATTCTTTTCGTTTCTTTTTCTTTGTACCAGAAGTTAACGTAATGTTATCGATGTAGATGATGAACTTATATGATTGATTATCACCTGTAGTAATTGCTGAACGGGGAAAGCACAGGATCAATGAAACCAGAAAACTGTTGTTGTACTGGGTAATGGCCCTTTCAGGTCTTCTTTTTTTGTATCATTAACCAGCCCGGGGGTAATCGGCATCACTTTTCAGCATTACGTCAGGTTACGGCCCGAGTGTGACGTGGAAGCAGATTGCCCCACCCGCTTGGCCATAGTCTTAAGCCCCTCATCGGGGTCTTTCGTGTTTCATCGAGACATTCGAACCTCCGCTTCTGGATGGTCCCGATGCCTCTCCACGGGAAGCTACCCTACCCCGTCCCTAAACCTGCCAGGTTCCAGACACGCGTTCCACGTGCCCTCCCCCAACACGCGGCATCTCAAACCTTCAGGGTCCTTCGTGTCATCATCAGAAGCAGCCCGACACTCCAGTTCTTGCACGCTAGTGAGCTCGGCTGTCCTAAACAAGAAGGATGCCTGCCTGGCCCTAATCGTCACCACGATTCATATAAATTTTTTTTCCCCCTTTGCAACTGCTCGCTTTACTCCGCAAGCAGTTCCCCACGTTTCATCCGTATGACGTCCCTCTCATCTTGGAAACAACAATTCGGGTGCTAGGCCCCCCAACTACCTTAAGATTAGAGGTATAACATTTAATGTCGAATATGAGATGTGTTCCTCGCATACCATATTCATCAAATATTTACTAGTACAAAAATAAAAGAAAAACCTATTACACAACCAATTATACCCAATTACTAG